>NW_027552806.1:0-56368 GCF_045843805.1 Urocitellus parryii | reverse complement strand
CTCGTCAGTCTCTGCTTGGGGCTACTTCAATTAGGACACAAACCATAGTGATAGAACGTTGAACTACATTATTGTGCCAAGTTTCAAAGAGCTAGCACAAAACCGTGTTTGATTAGAGTTCCAAAGACATGTATCCATATAGGAGAAAACAGAGTGAAACCTAAACATGAAAACGATTACTGCAAAGGAACGGTTAAACCTAGAAGAATGAAATTTGGTGAGCCAAGTGGGATTGGTGTCCTGATCATGACCTGCAAGTATCATCAAGATTGGGTGAAAAAAATGTTTGCTGAGATTTCCGGAAACTCGTACTTTTTGGAAGATTGGCAACCCCTTTCAATGAAAGTGATTCTCGTCAGTCTCTGCTTGGGGTTACTTCAATAGGACACAAACCATAGCGATATAACTTGGACCTATATTATTGTGCCAAGTTTCAAAAGCTAGCACAAACCGTGTTTGATTTAGAGTTCCAACTACATGTATCCATATAGGAGAAAACAGAGTGAAACCTAAACATGAAAACGGTTACTGCAAAGGAACGGTTTAACCTAGAAGAACGAAATTTGGTGAGCCAAGTGGGATTGGTGGGCTGATGATTAAATGGAAGTATCCTCAAGATTGGGTGAAAAATGTTTGCTGAGATTTCAGGAAACTCGCAGTTTTTGGAAGCTTGGCAAACCCTTCAATGAAAGTGATTCTCGTCAGTCTCTGCTTGGGGCTACTTCAATAGGGACACAAACCATAGTGATAGAAACTTGGAACTACATTATTGTGCCAAGTTTCAAAGAACTAGCACAAACCGTGTTTGATTTAGAGTTCCAACTACATGTATCCATATAGGAGAAAACAGAGTGAAACCTAAACATGAAAACGGTTACTGCAAGGAACGGTTTAACCTAGAAGAACGAAATTTGGTGAGACAAGTGGGATTGGTATACTGATCATTACTTGCAAGTATCATCAAGATTGGGTGAAAAAAATATTTGCTGAGATTTCCGGAAACTCGTAGTTTTTGGAAGCTTGGCAACCCCTTTAAATGAAAAAGTGATTCACTTCAGTCTGCTTTAGCCTACTTCAATAGGACACAAACCATAGCGATAGAACTTGGAACTACATTATTGTGCCAAGTTTCAAAGAGCTAGCACAAACCGTGTTTGATTTAGAGTTCCAACTACATGTATCCATATAAGAGAAAACAGAGTGAAACCTAAACATGAAAACGGTTACTGCAAAGGAACGGTTTAACCTAGAAAAGTGAAATTTGGTGAGCCAGTGGGATTGGTGTACTGATCATTACCTGCAAGTATCATCAAGATTGGGTGAAAAAATGTTTGCTGAGATTTCAGGAAACTCGTTGTTTTTTGGAAGCTTGGCAACCCCTTTTAATGAAAGTGATTCTCGTCAGTCTCTGCTTGGGCTTCTTCAATAGGACACAAACCATAGTGATAGAACGTGGAACTACATTATTGTGCCAAGTTTCAAAGAGCTAGCACAAACCGTGTTTGATTTAGAGTTCCAAAGACATGTATCCATATAGGAGAAAACAGAGTGAAACCTAAACATGAAAACGATTACTGCAAAGGAACGGTTTAACCTAGAAGAATGAAATTTGGTGAGCCAAGTGGGATTGGTGTCCTGATCATGACCTGCAAGTATCATCAAGATTGGGTGAAAAAATGTTTGCTGAGATTTCCGGAAACTCGTACTTTTTGGAAGATTGGCAACCCCTTTCAATGAAAGTGATTCTCGTCAGTCTCTGCTTGGGGCTTCTTCAATAGGACACAAATCATAGCGATAGAACGTGGAACTACATTATTGTGCCAAGTTTCAAAGAGCTAGCACAAACCGTGTTTGATTTAGAGTTCCAACTACATGTATCCATATAAGAGAAAACAGAGTTAAACCTAAACATGAAAACGGTTACTGCAAAGGAACGGTTTAACCTAGAAGAACGAAATTTCGTGAGCCAAGTGGGATTTGGTGTCCTGATCATTACCTGTAAGTATCATCAAGATTGGGTGAAAAAATGTTTGCTGAGATTTACGGAAACTCGTAATTTTTTGGAAGCTTGGAAACCCCTTTCAATGAAAGTGATTCTGTCAATCTCTGCTTGGGGCTACTTCAATAGGACACAAACCATAGCGATAGAACTTGGAACTACATTATTTTGCCAAGTATCAAAGAGCTTGCACAAACCGTGTTTGATTTTAGAGTTCCAACTACATGTATCCATATAGGAGAAAACAGAGTGAAACCTAAACATGAAAACGGTTACTGCAAAGGAACGGTTTAACCTAGAAGAACGAAATTTGGTGAGCCAAGTGGGATTGTTGGGCTGATGATTAAATGGAAGTATCCTCAAGATTGGGTGAAAAAATGTTTGCTGAGATTTCCGGAAACTCGTACTTTTGGGAAGCTTGGAAGCCCCTTTCAATGAAAGTGATTCTCGTCAGTCTCTGCTTGGGGCTACTTCAATAGGACAGAAACCATAGCGATAGAACTTGGAACTACATTATTGTGCCAAGTTTCAAAGAGCTAGCACAAACCGTGTTTGATTAGGGTTCCAACTACAAAGTATCCATATAGGAGAAAAACAGAGTGAAACCTAAACATGAAAACGGTTACTGCAAAGGAACGGTTTAACCTAGAAGAACGAAATTTTGTGAGCCAAGCGGGATTCATGTACTGATCACTAACTGCAGGTATCATCAAGATTGGGTGAAAAAATGTTTGCTGAGATTTCAGGAAACTCGTACTTTTGGAAGCTTGGCAACCCCTTTCAATGAAAGTGATTCTCGTCAGTCTCTACTTGGGTCTACTTCAATAGGACACAAACCATAGCGATAGAACTTGGAACTACATTATTGTGCCAAGTTTCAAAGTGCTAGCACAAACCGTGTTTGATTTAGAGTTCCAACTACATGTATCCATATAGGAGAAAACAGAGTGAAACCTAAACATGAAAACGGTTACTGCAAAGGAACGGTTTAACCTAGAAGATCGAAATTTGGTGAGCCAAGTGGGATTGGTGTACTGATCATTACCTGCAAGTATCATCAAGATTGGGTGAAAAAATGTTTGCTGAGATTTCCGGAAACTCATAATTTTTGGAAGGTTGGCAACCCCTTTCAATGAAAGTGATTCTCGTCAATCTCTGCTTGGGGCTTCTTCAATAGGACACAAACTATAGCCATAGAACTTGGAACTACATTATTGTACCAAGTTTCAAAGAGCTAGCACAAACCGTGTTTGATTTAGAGTTCCAACTACATGTATCCATATAGGAGAAAACAGAGTGAAACCTAAACATGAAAACGGTTACTGCAAAGGAACAGTTTAACCTAGAAGAACGAAATTTGGTGAGCCAAGTGGATTTGGTGGGCTGATCATTCCCTGCAAGTATCATCAAGATTGGGTGAAAAAATGTTTGCTGAGATTTCAGGCAACTCCTACTTATTTGGAAGCTTGGCAACCCCTTTCAATGAAAGTGATTCTCGTCAGTTTCTGCTTGGGGTTTCTTCAATAGGACACAAACCATAGCGATAGAACTTGGAACTACATTATTGTGCCAAGTTTTCAAAGAGCTAGCACAAACCGTGTTTGATTTAGAGTTCCAAATACATGTATCCATATACGAGAAAACAGAGTGAAACCTAAACATGAAAACGGATACCACAAAACAGCGGTTTAACCTAGAAGAACGAAATTTGGTGAGCCAAGTGGAATTGGTGTACTGATCATTAAATGGAAGTATCATCAAGATTGGGTGAAAAAATGTTTGCTGAGATTTCCGGAAACTCGTACTTTTGGGAAGCTTGGCAACCCCTTTCAATGAAAGTGATTCTCGTCAGTCTCTGCTTGGGGCTTCTTCAATAGGACACAAACCATAGCCATAGAACTTGGAACTACATTATTGTACCAAGTTTCAAAGAGCTAGCACAAACCGTGTTTGATTAGAGTTCCAACTACATGTATCCATATAGGAGAAAAAAGAGTGAAACCTAAACATGAAAACGGTTACTGCAAAGGAACGGTTTAAGGTAGATGAATCAAATTTGGTGAGCCAAGTGGGATTGGGGGGCTGATCATTAAGTGGAAGTATCATAAAGATTGGGTGAAAAAATGTTAGCTGAGATTTCCGGAAACTCATACTTTTTGGAAGCTTGGCAACACCTTTCAATGAAAGTGATTCTTGTCAGTCTCTGCTTGGGGTTTTTCAATAGGACACAAACCATAGCGATAGAACTTGAACTACATTATTGTGCCATGTTTGAAAGAGGTAGCACAAACCGTGTTTGATTTAGAGTTCCAACTACATGTATCCATATAGGGAAAAGAGAGTGTAACCTAAACATGAAAACGGTTACTGCAAAGGAACGGTTTAACCTAGAAGAACGAAATTTGGTGAGCCAAGTGGGATTGGTGTACTAATCATGACCTGCAAGTATCATCAAGATTGGGTGAAAAATGTTTGCTGAGATTTCCGGAAACTCGTTGTTTTTTTGGAAGCTTGGCAACCCCATTCAATGAAAGTGATTCTCGTCAGTCTCTGCTTGGGGCTTCTCCAATAGGACACAAACCGTAGTGATAGAACTGGGAACTACATTATTGTGCCAAGTTTCAAAGAGCTAGCACAAACCGTGTTTGATAGGGTTCCAACTACAAAGTATCCATATAGGAGAAAACAGAGTGAAACCTAAACATGAAAACGGTTACTGCAAAGGAACGGTTTAACCTAGAAGAACGAAATTTGGTGAGCCAAGTGGGACTGGTGTACTGATCATGACCTGCAAGTATCATCAAGATTGGGTGAAAAAATGTTTGCTGAGATTTCAGGAAACTCGTAGTTTTTTGGAAGCTTGGCAACCCCTTTCAATGTAAGTGATTCTCGTCAGTCTCTGTTTGGGGCTACTTCAATAGGACAGAAACCATAGCGATAGAACTTGGAACTACATTATTGTGCCAAGTTTCAAAGAGCTAGCACAAACCGTGTTTGATTTAGAGTTCCAACTACATGTATCCATTTAGGAGAAAATAGAGTGAAACCTAAACATGAAAACGGTTACTGCAAAGGAACGGTTTAACCTAGAAGAACGAAATTTGGTGAGCCAAGTGGGATTGGTGGGCTGATCATTCCCTGCAAGTATCATCAAGATTGGGTGAAAAAATGTTTGCTGAGATTTCCGGAATCTCGTACTTTTGGGAAGCTTGGCAACCCCTTTTACTGAAAGTGATTCTCGTCAGTCTCTGCTTGGGTTTCTTCAATAGGACACAAACCGTAGCGATAGAACTTGGAAGTACATTACTGTGCAAGTTTCAAAGAGCTAGCACAAACCGTGTTTGATTTAGAGTTCCAAATACATGTATCCATATACGAGAAAACAGAGTGAAACCTAAACATGAAAACGGATACTACAACAGAACGGTTTAACCTAGCAGAACGAATTTGGTGAGCCAAGTGGAATTGGTGTACTGATCATTAAATGGAAGTATCATCAAGATTGGGTGAAAAAATGTTTGCTGAGATTTCCGGAAACTCGTACTTATGGGAAGCTTGGCAACCCATTTCAATGAAAGTGATTCTCGTCAGTCTCTGCTTGGGGCTTCTTCAATAGGACACAAACCATAGCCATAGAACTTGGAACAACATTATTGAACCAAGTTTCAAAGAGCTAGCACAAACCGTGTTTGATTTAGAGTTCCAAATACATGTATCCATATACGAGAAAACAGAGTGAAACCTAAACATGAAAACGGTTAATGCAAAGGCACGGTTTAACCTAGATGAATGAAATTTGGTGAGCCAAGTGGGATTGGTGGGCTGATCATTAAGTGGAAGTATCATAAAGTTTGGGTGAAAAAATGTTTGCTGAGATTTCGGGAAACTCATACTTTTTGGAAGCTTGGCAACCCCT
This sequence comes from Urocitellus parryii, assembly GCF_045843805.1. Classification (NCBI taxonomy): domain Eukaryota; kingdom Metazoa; phylum Chordata; class Mammalia; order Rodentia; family Sciuridae; genus Urocitellus; species Urocitellus parryii. Next base: position 50,453 of record NW_027552806.1, on the reverse strand, counting down.
TTCAATGAAAGTGATTCTCGTCAGTCTCTGCTTGGGGTTTCTTCAATAGGACACAAACCATAGCGATAGAACTTGGAACTACATTATTGTGCCAAGTTTCAAAGAGCTAGCACAAACCGTGTTTGATTTAGAGTTCCAAATACATGTATCCATATACGAGAAAACAGAGTGAAACCTAAACATGAAAACGGATACTACAAAACAACGGTTTAACCTAGAAGAACGAAATTTGGTGAGCCAAGTGGGATTGGTGTACTGATCATTAAATGGAAGTATCATCAAGATTGGGTGAAAAAATGTTTGCTGAGATTTCCGGAAACTCGTACTTTTGGGAAGCTTGGCAACCCCTTTCAATGAAAGTGATTCTCGTCAGTCTCTGCTTGGGGCTTCTTCAATAGGACACAAACCATAGCCATAGAACTTGGAACTACATTATTGTACCAAGTTTCAAAGAGCTAGCACAAACCGTGTTTGATTTAGAGTTCCAACTACATGTATCCATATAGGAAAAAAAGAGTGAAACCTAAACATGAAAACGGTTACTGCAAAGGAACGGTTTAACGTAGATGAATGAAATTTGGTGAGCCAAGTGGGATTGGGGGGCTGATCATTAAGTGAAAGTATCATAAAGATTGGGTGAAAAAATGTTAGCTGAGATTTCCGGAAACTCATACTTTTTGGAAGCTTGGCAACCCCTTTCAATGAAAGTGATTCTTGTCAGTCTCTGCTTGGGGCTTTTTCAATAGGACACAAACCATAGCGATAGAATTTGAAACTACATTATTGTGCCATGTTTGAAAGAGGTAGCACAAACCGTGTTTGATTTAGAGTTCCAACTACATGTATCCATATAGGGAAAAGAGAGTGAAACCTAAACATGAAAACGGTTACTGCAAAGGAACGGTTTAACCTAGAAGAACGAAATTTGGTGAGCCAAGTGGGATTGGTGTACTAATCATGACCTGCAAGTATCATCAAGATTGGGTGAAAAAATGTTTGCTGAGATTTCCGGAAACTCGTTGTTTTTTGGAAGCTTGGCAACCCCTTTCAATGAAAGTGATTCTCGTCAGTCTCTGCTTGGGGCTTCTCCAATAGGACACAAACCGTAGCGATAGAACTGGGAACTACATTATTGTGCCAAGTTTCAAAGAGCTAGCACAAACCGTGTTTGATTAGGGTTCCAACTACAAAGTATCCAGATAGGAGAAAACAGAGTGAAACCTAAACATGAAAACGGTTACTGCAAAGGAACGGTTTAACCTAGAAGAACGAAATTTGGTCAGCCAAGTGGGACTGGTGTACTGATCATGACCTGCAAGTATCATCAAGATTGGGTGAAAAAATGTTTGCTGAGATTTCAGGAAACTCGTAGTTTTTTGGAAGCTTGGCAACCCCTTTCAATGAAAGTGATTCTCGTCAGTCTCTGTTTGGGGCTACTTCAATAGGACAGAAACCATAGCGAAAGAACTTGGAACTACATTATTGTGTCAAGTTTCAAAGAGCTAGCACAAACCGTGTTTGATTTAGAGTTCCAACTACATGTATCCATATAGGAGAAAACAGAGTGAAACCTAAACATGAAAACGGTTACTGCAAAGGAACGGTTTAACCTAGAAGAACGAAATTTGGTGAGCCAAGTGGGATTGGTGTACTAATCATGACCTGCAAGTATCATCAAGATTGGGTGAAAAAATGTTTGCCGAGTTTTACGGAAACTCGTTGTTTTTTGGAAGCTTGGCAACCCCTTTCAATGAAAGTGATTCTCGTCAGTCTCTGCTTTGGGCTTCTCCAATAGGACACAAACCATAGCGATAGAACTTGGAACTACATTATTGTGCCAAGTTTGAAAGAGCTAGCACAAACCGTGTTTGATTTAGAGTTCCAACTACATGTATCCATATGGGGAAAACAGAGTGAAATCTAAATATGAAAATGGTTCCTGCAAAGGAACGGTTTAACCTAGAAGAACGAAATTTGGTGAGCCAAGTGGGATTGGTGTACTGATCATGACCTGCAAGTATCATCAAGATTGGGTGAAAAAATAGTTGCTGAGATTTCAGGAAACTCGTAGTTTTTTGGAAGCTTGGCAACCCCTTTCAATGAAAGTGATTCTCATGAGTCTCTGCTTGGGGCTACTTCAATAGGACACAAACCATAGCGATAGAACTTGGAACTACATTATTGTGCCAAGTTTCAAAGAGCTAGCACAAACCGTGTTTGATTTAGAGTTCCAACTACATGTATCCATATAGGAAAAAACAGAGTGAAACCTAAACATGAAAACGGTTACTGCAAAGGAACGGTTTAACCTAGAAGAACGAAATTTGGTGAGCCTAGCGGGATCATGTACTGATCACTAACTGCAAGTATCATCAAGATTGGGTGAAAAAATGTTTGCGGAGATTTCCGGAAACTCGTACTTTTGGGAAGCTTGGCAACCCCTTTCAATGAAAGTGATAAATGGCAGTCTCTGCTTGGGGCTTCTTCAATAGGCCAAAAATCATAGTGATAGAACGTGGAACTACATTATTGTGCCAAGTTTCAAAGAGCTAGCACAAACCGTGTTTGATTTAGAGTTCCAACTACATGTATCCATATAGGAGAAAACAGAGTGAAACCTAAACATGAAAACGGTTACTGCAAAGGAACGGTTTAACCTAGAAGAACGAAATTTGGTGAGCCAAGTGGGATTGGTGGGCTGATCATTCCCTGCAAGTATCATCAAGATTGGGTGAAAAAATGTTTGCTGAGATTTCCGGAAACTCGTACTTTTGGGAAGCTTGGCAACCCCTTTCAATGAAAGTGATTCTCGTCAGTCTCTGCTTGGGGTTTCTTCAATAGGACACAAACCATACCGATAGAACTTGGAACTACATTATTGTGCCAAGTTTCAAAGAGCTAGCACAAACCGTGTTTGATTTAGAGTTCCAACTACATGTATCCCTATAGGAGAATACAGAGTGAAACCTAAAGATGAAAACGGATACTGCAAAAGAACGGTTTAACCTAGAAGAACGAAATTTGGTGAGCCAAGTGGAATTGGTGTACTGATCATTAAACGGAAGTATCATCAAGATTGGGTGAAAAAATGTTTGCTGAGATTTCCGGAAACTCGTACTTTTGGGAAGCTTGGCAGCCCCTATCAATGAAAGTGATTCTCGTCAGTCTCTGCTTGGGGTTTCTTCAATAGGACACAAACCATAGCGATAGAACTTGGAACTACATTATTGTGCCAAGTTTCAAAGAGCTAGCACAAATCGTGTTTGACTTAGAGTTCCAACTACATGTATCCCTATAGGAGAATACAGAGTGAAACCTAAATATGAAAACGGTTACTGCAAAGGAACGGTTTAACCTAGATGAATGAAATTTGGTGAGCCAAGTGGTTTTGGTGGGCTGATCATTAAGTGGAAGTATCATAAAGATTGGGTGAAAAAATGTTTGCTGAGATTACCGGAAACTCATACTTTTTGGAAGTGACAACCCCGTTCAATGAAAGTGATTCTCCTCAGTCTCTGCTTGGGGCTTCTTCAATAGGACACAAACCATAGCGATAGAACTTGAAACTACATTATTGTGCCAAGTTTGAAAGAGCTAGCACAAACCGTGTTTGATTTAGAGTTCCAACTACATGTATCCATACAGGGAAAACAGAGTGAAACCTAAACATGAAAATGGTTCCTGTAAAGAAACGGTTTAACCTAGAAGAACGAAATTTAGTGAGTCAAGTGGGATTGGTGTACTGATCATGACCTGCAAGTATCATCAAGATTGGGTGAAAAAATATTTGCTGAGATTTCAGGAAACTCGTAGTTTTTTGGAAGCTTGGCAACCCCTTTCAATGAAAGTGATTCTCGTCAGTCTCTGCTTGGGGCTACTTCAATAGGACACAAACCATAGCGATAGAACTTGGAACTACATTATTGTGCCAAGTTTCAAAGAGCAGGCACAAAACGTGTTTGATTTAGAGTTCCAACTGCATGTATCCATATAGGAGAAAACAGAGTGAAACCTAAACATGAAAACGGTTACTGCAAAGGAACTGTTTAACCTAGGAGAACAAAATTTGGTGAGCCAACTGGGATTGGTGTACTGATAATTAAACCAAAGTATCATCAAGATTGGGTGAATAAATGTTTGCTGAGATTTCCGGAAACTCGTACTTTTGGGAAGCTTGGCAACCCCTTTCAATGAAAGTGATTCTCGCCAGTCTCTGCTTGGGGTTTCTTCAACAGGACACGAAACATAGCGATAGAACTTGGAACTACATTATTGTGCCAAGTTTCAAAGAGCTAGCACAAACCGTGTTTGATTTAGAGTTCCAAATACATGTATCCATATAGCAGAAAACAGAGTGAAACCTAAAAATGAAAACGGATACTGCAAAAGAACGGTTTAACCTAGAAGAACGAAATGTGGTGAGCCAAGTGGAATTGGTGTACTGATCATTAAATGGAAGTGTCATCAAGATTGGGTGAAAAAATGTTGCTGAGATTTCCGGAAACTCGTACTTTTGGGAAGCTTGGCAACCCCTTTTAATGAAAGTGATTCTCGTCAGTCTCTGCTTGGGGCTTCTTCAATAGGACATAAACAATAGAGATAGAACTTGGAACTACATTATTGTGCCAAGTTTCAAAGAGCTAGCACAAACCGTGTTTTATTTAGAGTTCCAACTACATGTATCCATATAGGGAAAACAGAGTGAAACCTAAACATGAAAATGGTTCCTGTAAAGAAACGGTTTAACCTAGAAGAACGAAATTTGGTGAGCCAAGTGGGATTGGTGTACTGATCATGACTGATCATTAAATGGAAGTATCATCAAGATTGGGTGAAAAAATGTTTGCTGAGATTCCCGGAAACTCATACTTTTTGGAAGTGGCAACCCCGTTTAATGAAAGTGATTCTCCTCAGTCTCTGCTTGGGGCTTCTTCAATCGGACACAAACCATAGCGATAGAACTTGAAACTACATTATTGTGCCAAGTTTGAAAGGGCTAGCACAAACCGTGTTTGATTTAGAGTTCCAACTATATGTATCCATATGGGGAAAACAGAGTGAAATCTAAACATGAAAATGGTTCCTGCAAAGGAACGGTTTAACCTAGAAGAACGAAATTTGGTGAGCCAAGTGGGATTGGTGTACTGATCATGACCTGCAAGTATCATCAAGATTGGGTGAAAAAATATTTGCTGAGATTTCCGGAAACTCGTACTTTTAGGAAGCTTGGCAACCCCTTTCAATGAAAGTGATTCTCGTCAGTCTCTGCTTGGGGTTTCTTCAATAGGACACAAACCATACCGATAGAACTTGGAACTACATTATTGTGCCAAGTTTCAAAGAGCTAGCACAAACCGTGTTTGATTTAGAGTAGCAAATACATGTATCCATATTGGAGAAAACAGAGTGAAACCTAAACATGAAAACGGTTACTGAAAAGGAACTGTTTAACCTAGAAGAACGAAATTTGGTGAGCCAAGTGGGATTCGCATTCTGATCACTACCTGCAAGTATCATCAAGATTGGGTGAAAAAATGTTTGCTGAGATTTCCGGAAACTCGTACTTTTGGGAAGCTTGGCAACCCCTTTCAATGAAAGTGATTCTCGTCATTCTCTGCTTGGGGCTTCTTCAATAGGACATAAACCATAGCCATAGAACTTGGAACTACATTATTGTGCCAAGTTTCAAAGAGCTAGCACAAACCGTGTTTGATTTAGAGTTCCAACTACATGTATCCATATAGGAGAAAACAGAGTGAAACCTAAACATGAAAACGGTTACTGCAAAGGAACGGTTTAACCTATAAGAACGAAATTTGGTGAGCCAAGCGGGATTCATGTCCTGATCACTAACTGCAAGTATCATCAAGATTGGGTGAAAAAATGTTTGCTGAGATTTCCGGAAACTCGTACTTTTGGGAAGCTTGGCAACCCCTTTCAATGAAAGTGATTCTCGTCAGTCTCTGCTTGGGGTTTCTTCAATAGGACACAAACCATAGCGATAGAACTTGGAACTACATTATTGTGCCAAGTTTCAAAGAGCTAGCACAAACCGTGTTTGATTTAGAGTTCCAAATACATGTATCCATATAGGAGAAAACAGAGTGAAACCTAAACATGAAAACGGTTACTGCAAAGGAACGGTTTAACCTAGAAGAACGAAATTTGGTGAGCCAAGTGGAATTGGTGTACTGATCATTAAATGGAAGTATCATCAAGATTGGGTGAAAAAATTTTTGCAGAGATTTCCGGAAACTCGTACTTTTGGGAAGCTTGGCAGCCCCTAAAAATGAAAGTGATTCTCGTCAGTCTCTGCTTGGGGTTTCTTCTATAGGACACAAACCATAGCCATAGAACTTGGAACTACATTATTGTGCCAAGTTTCAAAGAGCTAGCACAAACCGTGTTTGATTTAGAGTTCCAACTACATGTATCCATATAGGAGAAAACAGAGTGAAACCTAAACATGAAAACGGTTACTGCAAAGGAACGGTTTAACCTAGATGAACGAAATTTCGTGAGCCAAGTGGGATTGGTGGGCTGATCATTAAGTGGAAGTATCATAAAGATTGGGTGAAAAAATGTTTGCTGATATTACCGGAAACTCATACTTTTTGGAAGTGGCAACCCCTTTCAATGAAAGTGATTCTCGTCAGTCTCTGCTTGGGGCTACTTCAATAGGACACAAACCATAGTGATAGAACTTGGAACTACATTATTGTGCCAAGTTTCAAAGAGCTAGCACAAACCGTGTTTTATTTAGAGTTCCAACTACATGTATCCATATAGGGAAAACAGAGTGAAACCTAAACATGAAAATGGTTCCTGTAAAGAAACGGTTTAACCTAGAAGAACGAAATTTGGTGAGCCAAGTGGGATTGGTGTACTGATCATGACTGATCATTAAATGGAAGTATCATCAAGATTGGGTGAAAAAATGTTTGCTGAAATTCCCGGAAACTCGTACTTTTGGGAAGCTTGGCAACCCCTTTTAATGAAAGTGATTCTCGTCAGTCTCTGCTTGGGGTTTCTTCAATTGGACACAAACCATAGCGATAGAACTTGGAACTACATTATTGTGCCAAGTTTCAAAGAGCTAGCACAAACCGTGTTTGATTTAGAGTTCCAAATACATGTATCCATATACGAGAAAACAGAGTGAAACCTAAACATGAAAACGGATACTACAAAAGAACGGTTTAACCTAGAAGAACGAATTTGGTGAGCCAAGTGGAATTGGTGTACTGATCATTAAATGGAAGTATCATCAAGATTGGGTGAAAAAATGTTTGCTGAGATTTCCGGAAACTCGTACTTATGGGAAGCTTGTCAACCCCTTTCAATGAAAGTGATTCTCGTCAGTCTCTGCTTGGGGCTTCTTCAATAGGACACAAACTATAGCCATAGAACTTGGAACTGCATTATTGTACCAAGTTTCAAAGAGCTAGCACAAACCGTGTTTGATTTAGAGTTCCAACTACATGTATCCATATAGGAGAAAACAGAGTGAAACCTAAACATGAAAACGGTTACTGCAAAGGAACGGTTTAACCTAGATGAATGAAATTTGGTGAGCCAAGTGGGATTGGTGGGCTGATCATTAAGTGGAAGTATCATAAAGATTGGGTGAAAAAATGTTTGCTGAGATTTCTGGAAACTCATACTTTTTGGAAGCTTGGCAACCCCTTTCAATGAAAGTAATTCTCGTCAGTCTCTGCTTGGGGCTTTTTCAATAGGACACAAACCATAGCGATAGAACTTGAAACTACATTATTGTGCCAAGTTTGAAAGAGGTAGCACAAACCGTGTTTGATTTAGAGTTCCAACTACATGTATCCATATAGGGAAAACAGAGTGAAACCTAAACATGAAAACGGTTACTGCAAAGGAACGGTTTAACCTAGAAGAACGAAATTTGGTGAGCCAAGTGGGATTGGTGTACTAATCATGACCTGCAAGTGTCATCAAGATTGGGTGAAAAAATATTTGCTGAGATTTCAGGAAACTCGTAGTTTTTTGGAAGCTTGGCAACCCCTTTCAATGAAAGTGATTCTCGTCAGTCTCTGCTTTGGGCTTCTCCAATAGGACACAAACCGTAGCGATAGAACTGGGAACTACATTATTGTGCCAAGTTTCAAAGAGCTAGCACAAACCCTGTTTGATTTCGAGTTCCAACTACATGTATCCATATAGGAGAAAACAGAGTGAAACCTAAACATGAAAACGGTTACTGCAAAGGAACGGTTTAACCTAGAAGAACGAAATTTGGTGAGCCAAGTGGTATTGGTGGGCTGATCTTTCCCTGCAAGTATCATCAAGATTGGGTGAAAAAATGTTTGCTGAGATTTCCGGAAACTCGTACTTTTGGGAAGCTTGGCAACCCCTTTTAATGAAAGTGATTCTCGTAGGTCTCTGCTTGGGGTTTCTTCAATAGGACACAAACCATAGAGACAGAACTTGGAACTACATTATTGTGCCAAGTTTCAAAGAGCTAGCACAAACCGTGTTTGATTTAGAGTTCCAAATACATGTATCCATATACGAGAAAACAGAGTGAAACATAAACATGAAAACGGATACTACAAAACAACGGTTTAACCTAGAAGAACGAAATTTGGTGAGCCAAGTGGAATTGGTGTACTGTTCATTAAATGGAAGTATCATCAAGATTGGGTGAAAAAATGTTTGCTGAGATTTCCGGAAACTCGTACTTTTGGGAAGCTTGGCAACCCCTTTCAATGAAAGTGATTCTCGTCAGTCTCTGCTTGGGGCTTTTTCAATAGGACACAAACCATAGCGATAGAACTTGAAAGTACATTATTGTGCCAAGTTTGAAAGAGGTAGCACAAACCGTGTTTGATTTAGAGTTCCAACTACATGTATCCATATAGGGAAAACAGAGTGAAACCTAAACATGAAAACGGTTACTGCAAAGGAACGGTTTAACCTAGAAGAACGAATATTGGTGAGCCAAGTGGGATTGGTGTACTAATCATGACCTGCAAGTATCATCAAGATTGGGTGAAAAAATGTTTGCTGAGATTTCCGGAAACTCGTTGTTTTTTGGAAGCTTGGCAACCCCTTTCAATGAAAGTGATTCTCGTCAGTCTCTGCTTTGGGCTTCTCCAATAGGACACAAACCGTAGCGATAGAACTGGGAACTACATTATTGTGCCAAGTTTCAAAGAGCTAGCACAAACCGTGTTTGGTTAGGGTTCCAACTACAAAATATCCATATAGGAGAAAACAGAGTGAAACCTAAACATGAAAACGGTTACTGCAAAGGAACGGTTTAACCTAGATGAACGAAATTTGTTGAGCCAAAAGGGATTGGTGGGCTGATCTCTAAATGGAAGTATCATAAAGATTGGGTGAAAAAATGTTTGCTGAGATTTCCGGAAACTCATACTTTTTGGAAGTGGCAACCCCGTTTAATGAAAGTGATTCTCCTCAGTCTCTGCTTGGGGCTTCTTCAATAGGACACAAACCATAGCGATAGAACTTGGAACTACATTATTGTGCCAAGTTTGAAAGGGCTAGCACAAACCGTGTTTGATTTAGAGTTCCAACTACATGTATCCATATGGGGAAAACAGAGTGAAATCTAAACATGAAAATGGTTCCTGCAAAGGAACGGTTTAACCTAGAAGAACGAAATTTGGTGAGCCAAGTGGGATTGGTGGGCTGATCATTAAGTGGAAGTATCATAAAGATTGGGTGAAAAAATGTTTGCTGAGATTACCGGAAACTCATACTTTTTGGAAGTGGCAACCCCGTTCAATGAAAGTGATTCTCCTCAGTCTCTGCTTGGGGCTTCATCAATAGGACACAAACCATAGCGATAGAACTTGAAACTACATTATTGTGCCAAGTTTGAAAGAGCTGGCACAAACCGTGTTTGATTTAGAGTTCCAACTACATGTATCCATATAGGGAAAACAGAGTGAAACCTAAACATGAAAATGGTTGCTGCAAAGAAACGGTTTAACCTAGAAGAACGAAATTTGGTGAGCCAAGTGGGATTGGTGTACTGATCATGACCTGCAAGTGTCATCAAGATTGGGTGAAAAAATATTTGCTGAGATTTCAGGAAACTCGTAGTTTTTTGGAAGCTTGGCTACCCCGTTCAATGAAAGTGATTCTCGTCAGTCTCTGCTTGGGGCTACTTCAATAGGACAGAAACCATAGCGATAGAACATTGAACTACATTATTGTTCCAAGTTTCAAAGAGCTAGCACAAACCGTGTTTGATTTCGAGTTCCAACTACACGTATCCATATAGGAGAAAACAGAGTGAAACCTAAACATGAAAACGGTTACTGCAAACGAACGGTTTAACCTAGAAGAACGAAATTTGGTGAGCCAAGTGGTATTGGTGGGCTGATCATTCCCTGCAAGTATCATCAAGATTGGGTGAAAAAATGTTTGCTGAGATTTCCGGAAACTCGTACTTTTGGGAAGCTTGGCAACCCCTTTTAATGAAAGTGATTCTCGTAGGTCTCTGCTTGGGGTTTCTTCAATAGGACACAAACCATAGCGATAGAACTTGGAACTACATTATTGTGCCAAGTTTCAAAGAGCTAGCACAAACCGTGTTTGATTTAGAGTTAAAACTACATGTATCCATATAGGAGAAAACAGAGTGAAACCTAAACATGAAAACGGTTACTGCAAAGGAACGGTTTAACCTAGAAGAACGAAATTTGGTGAGCCAAGTGGAATTGGTGTACTGATCATTAAATGGAAGTATCATCAAGATTGGGTGAAAAAATGTTTGCTGAGATTTCCGGAAACTCGTACTTTTTGGAAGCTTGGCAACCCCTTTCAATGAAAGTGATTCTCGTCAGTCTCTGCTTGGGGCTTCTTCAATAGGACACAAACCATAGCCATAGAACTTGGAACTACATTATTATGCCAAGTTTCAAAGAGCTAGCAAAAACCGTGTTTGATTTCGAGTTCCAACTACATGTATCCATATAGGAGAAAACAGAGTGAAACCTAAACATGAAAACGGTTACTGCAAAGGAACGGTTTAACGTAGATGAATGAAATTTGGTGAGCCAAGTGGGATTGGGGGGATGATCATTAAGTGGAAATATCATAAAGATTGGGTGAAAAAATGTTAGCTGAGATTTCCGGAAACTCATACTTTTTGGAAGCTTGGCAACCCCTTTCAATGAAAGTGATTCTCGTCAGTGTCTGCTTGGGGCTTTTTCAATAGGACACAAACCATAGCGATAGAACTTGAAACTACATTATTGTGCAAAGTTTGAAAGAGGTAGCACAAACCGTGTTTGATTTAGAGTTCCAACTACATGTATCCATATAGGGAAAAAAGTGTGAACCTAAACATGAAAACGGTTACTGCAAAGGAACGGTTTAACCTAGAAGAACGAAATTTGGTGAGCCAAGTGGGATTGGTGTACTAATCATGACCTGCAAGTATCATCAAGTTTGGGTGAAAAAATGTTTGCTGAGATTTCCGGAAACTCGTTGTTTTTTGGAAGCTTGGCAACCCCTTTCAATGAAAGTGATTCTCGTCAGTCTCTGCTTGGGGCTACTTCAATAGGACACAAACCATAGCGATAGAACTTGGAACTACATTATTGTGCCAAGTTTCAAAGAGCTAGCACAAACCGTGTTTGATTTAGAGTTCCAACTACATGTATCCATATAGGAGAAAAAAGAGTGAAACCTAAACATGAAAACGGTTACTGCAAAGGAACGGTTTAACCTAGAAGAACGAAATTTGGTCAGCCAAGTGGGACTGGTGTACTGATCATGACCTGCAAGTATCATCAAGATTGGGTGAAAAAATGTTTGCTGAGATTTCCGGAAAATCGTACTTTTGGGAAGCTTGGCAACCCCTTTTAATGAAAGTGATTCTCGTCAGTCTCTGCTTGGGGTTTCTTCAAAGGACAAAAACCATAGCGATAGAACTTGGAACTACATTACTGTGCCAAGTTTCAAAGAGCTAGCACAAACCGTGTTTGATTTAGAGTTCCAAATACATGTATCCATATACGAGAGAACAGAGTGAAACCTAAACATGAAAACGGATACTACAAAAGAACGGTTTAACCTAGCAGGACGAATTTGGTGAGCCAAGTGGAATTGGTGTACTGATCATTAAATGGAAGTATCATCAAGATTGGGTGAAAAAATGTTTGCTGAGATTTCCGGAAACTCGTACTTTTGGGAAGCTTGGCAACCCGTTTCAATGAAAGTGATTCTCGTCAGTCTCTGCTTGGGGCTTCTTCAATAGGACACAAACCATAGCCATAGAACTTGGAACTACATTATTGTACCAAGTTTCAAAGAGCTAGCACAAACCGTGTTTGATTTAGAGTTCCAACTACATGTATCCATATAGGAGAAAACAGAGTGAAACCTAAACATGAAACGGTTACTGCAAAGGAACGGTTTAACCTAGATGAATGAAATTTGGTGAGCCAAGTGGGATTGGTGGGCTGATCATTAAGTGGAAGTATCATAAAGATTGGGTGAAAAAATGTTTGCTGAGATTTCCGGAAACTCATACTTTTTGGAAGCTTGGCAACCCCTTTCAATGGAAGTGATTCTCGTCAGTCTCTGCTTGGGGCTACTTCAATAGGACACAAATTATAGCGCTAGAACTTGGAACTACATTATTGTGCCACGTTTCAAAGAGCTAGCACAAACCGTGTTTGATTTAGAGTTCCAACTACATGTATCCCATATAGGAGAAAACAGAGTGAAACCTAAACATGAAAACGGTTTCTGCAAAGGAACCGTTTAACCTAGAAGAACGAAATTTGGTGAGCCAAGTGGGATTGGTGGGCTGATCATTAAATGGAAGTATCATCAAGATTGGGTGAAAAAATGTTTGCTGAGATTTCCGGAAACTCGCAGTTTTTTGGAAGCTTGGCAACCATTTTCAACGAAAGTGATTCTCGTCTGTCTCTGCTTGGAGCTACTTCAATAGGACACAAACCAAAGCGATAGAACTGGGAACTACATTATTGTGCCCCGTTTCATAGAGCTAGCACAAACCGTGTTTGATTAAGTGTTCCAACTACATGTATCCATATAGGAGATAACAGAGTGAAACCTAAACATGAAAACGGTTACTTCAAAGGAACGGTTTAACCTAGAAAACGAAATTTGGTGAGCCAAGTGGGATTCGTGTACTGATCACTACCTGCAAGTATCATCAAGATAGGGTGAAAAAATGTTTGCTGAGATTTCAGGAAACTCATAGTTTTTTGGAAGCTTGGCAACCCCTTTCAATGAAAGTGATTCTCGTCAGTCTCTGCTTGGGGCTACTTCAATAGGACACAAACCAGAGCGATAGAACTTGGAACTACATTATTGTGCCAAGTTTCAAAGAGCTAGCACATACTGAGTTTGATTTAGAGTTCCAACTACATGTATCCATATAGGAGAAAAGAGAATGAAACCTAAACATGAAAACGGTTACTGCAAAGGAACGGTTTAACCTAGAAGAACGAAATTTGGTGAGCCAAGTGGGATTGTGGGCTGATCATTAACTGGAAGTATATTCAAGATTGGGTGAAAAAATGTTTGCTGAGATTTCTGGAAACTCGCAGTTTTTTGGAAGTTTTTCAACCCCTTTCAATGAAAGTGATTCTCGTCAGTCTCTGCTTGGGGCTACTTCAATAGCACACAAAACATAGCGATAGAACTTGGAACTACATTATTGTGCCAAGTTTCAAAGAGCTAGCACAAACCTTGTTTGATTTAGAATTCCAACTACATGTATCCATATAGGAGATAACAGAGTGAAACCTAAACATGAAAACGGTTACTGCAAAGGAACTGTTTAACCTAGAAGAACGAAATTTGGTGAGCCAAGTGGGATTCGTGTACTGATCATTACCTGCAAGTATCATCAAGATTGGGTGAAAAAAATGTTTGCTGAGATTTCAGGAAACTCGTAGTTTTTGGAAGCTTGGCAACCCATTTCAATGAAAGTGATTCTCGTCAGTCTCTGCTTGGGGCTTCGTCAAGAGGACACAAACCATAGCGATAGAATTTGGAACTACATTATTGTGCCACGTTTCATAGAGCTAACACAAACCGTCTTTGATTTAGAATTCCAACTACATGTATCCATATAGGAGAAAACAGAGTGAAACCTAAACATGAAAACGGTTTCTGCAAAGGAACTGTTTAACCTAGAAGAACGAAATTTGGTGAGCCAAGTGGGATTGGTGGGCTGATCATTAAATGGAAGTATCATCAAGATTGGTTGAAAAAATATTTGCTAATATTTCAGGTAACTCGCAGTTTTTGGAAGCTTGGCAACCCCTTTCAATGAAAGTGATTCTCGTCAGTCTCTGCTTGGGGCTAATTCAATAGGACACAAATCATAGCGATAGAACTTTGAACTACATTATTTTGCCAAGTTTCAAAGAGCTAGCACAAACCGTGTTTGATTTAGAGTTCCAACTACATGTATCCATATAGGAGAAAACCGAGTGAAACCTAAACATGAAAACGGTTACTGCAAAGGAACTGTTTAACCTAGAAGAATGAAATTTGGTGAGCCAAGTGGATTCGCATACTGATCACTACCTGCAAGTATCATAAAGATTGGGTGAAAAAATATTTGCTGAGATTTCAGGGAACTCGCAGTTTTTTGGAAGCTTGGCAACCCCTTTCAATGGAAGTGATTCTCGTAAGTCTCTGCTTGGGGCTACTTCAACAGGACACAAACTATAGCGATAGAACTTGGAACTACATTATTGTGCCAAGTTTCAAAGAGCTAGCACATACTGAGTTTGATTTAGAGTTCCAACTACATGTATCCATATATGAGAAAAGAGAATGAAACCTAAACATGAAAAACGGTTACTGCAAAGGAACGGTTTAACCAGAAGAACGAAATTTGGTGAGCCAAGTGTGATTGGTGTACTGATCATTACCTGCAAGTATCATCAAGATTGGGTGAAAAAATGTTTGCTGAGATTTCAGGAAACTCGTAGTTTTTTGGAAGCTTGGCAACCCTTTTTCAATGAAAGTGATTCTCGTCAGTCTCTGCTTGGGGCTACTTCAATAGGACACAAACCATAGCGATAGATCTTGGAACTACATCATTGTGCCAATTTTCAAAGAGCTAGCCCAAACCGTGTTTGATTTAGAGTTCCAACTACATGTATCCATATAGGAGAAAACAGAGTGAAACCTAAACATGAAAACGGTTACTGCAAAGGAACCGTTTAACCTAGAAGAACGAAATTTGGTGAGCCAAGTGGGATTGTGGGCTGATCATTAACTGGAAGTATCATCAAGATTGGGTGAAAAAATGTTTGCTGAGATTTCTGGAAACTCGCAGTTTTTTGGAAGTTTTTCAACCCCTTTCAATGAAAGTGATTCTCGTCAGTCTCTGCTTGGGGCTACTTCAATAGCACACAAAACATAGCGATAGAACTTGGAACTACATTATTGTGCCCCGTTTCATAGAGCTAGCACAAACCGTGTTTGATTACGTGTTCCAACTACATGTATCCATATAGGAGATAACAGAGTGAAACCTAAACATGAAAACGGTTACTGCAAAGGAACGGTTTAACCTAGAAAACGAAATTTGGTGAGCCAAGTGGGATTCGTGTACTGATCACTACCTGCAAGTATCATCAAGATTGGGTGAAAAAATGTTTGCTGAGATTTCAGGAAACTCGCAGTTTTTTGGAAGCTTGGCAACCCCTTTCAATGGAAGTGATTCTCGTCAGTCTCTGCTTGGGGCTACTTCAATAGGACACAAACTATAGCGCTAGAACTTGGAACTACATTATTGTGCCACGTTTCAAAGAGCTAGCACAAACCGTGTTTGATTTAGAGTTCCAACTACATGTATCCATATAGGAGAAAACAGAGTGAAACCTAAACATGAAAACGGTTTCTGCAAAGGAACCGTTTAACCTAGAAGAACGAAATTTGGTGAGCCAAGTGGGATTGGTGGGCTGATCATTAAATGGAAGTATCATCAAGATTGGGTGAAAAAATGTTTGCTGAGATTTCCGGAAACTCGCAGTTTTTTGGAAGCTTGGCAACCATTTTCAACGAAAGTGATTCTCGTCTGTCTCTGCTTGGAGCTACTTCAATAGGACACAAACCAAAGCGATAGAACTGGGAACTACATTATTGTGCCCCGTTTCATAGAGCTAGCACAAACCGTGTTTGATTAAGTGTTCCAACTACATGTATCCATATAGGAGATAACAGAGTGAAACCTAAACATGAAAACGGTTACTTCAAAGGAACGGTTTAACGTAGAAAACGAAATTTGGTGAGCCAAGTGGGATTCGTGTACTGATCACTACCTGCAAGTATCATCAAGATAGGGTGAAAAAATGTTTGCTGAGATTTCAGGAACTCGTAGTTTTTTGGAAGCTTGGCAACCCCTTTCAATGAAAGTGATTCTCGTCAGTCTCTGCTTGGGGCTACTTCAATAGGACACAAACCAGAGCGATAGAACTTGGAACTACATTATTGTGCCAAGTTTCAAAGAACTAGCACATACTGAGTTTGATTTAGAGTTCCAACTACATGTATCCATATAGGAGAAAAGAGAATGAAACCTAAACATGAAAACGGTTACTGCAAAGGAACGGTTTAACCTAGAAGAACGAAATTTGGTGAGCCAAGTGGGATTGTGGGCTGATCATTAACTGGAAGTATATTCAAGATTGGGTGAAAAAATGTTTGCTGAGATTTCTGGAAACTCGCAGTTTTTTGGAAGTTTTTCAACCCCTTTCAATGAAAGTGATTCTCGTCAGTCTCTGCTTGGGGCTACTTCAATAGCACACAAAACATAGCGATAGAACTTGGAACTACATTATTGTGCCAAGTTTCAAAGAGCTAGCACAAACCTTGTTTGATTTAGAATTCCAACTACATGTATCCATATAGGAGATAACAGAGTGAAACCTAAACATGAAAACGGTTACTGCAAAGGAACGGTTTAACCTAGAAAACGAAATTTGGTGAGCCAAGTGGGATTCGTGTACTGATCACTACCTGCAAGTATCATCAAGATTGGGTGAAAAAATGTTTGCTGAGATTTCAGGAAACTCGTACTTTTTTGGAAGCTTGGCAACCCCTTTCAATGAAAGTGATTCTCGTCAGTCTCTGCTTGGGGCTACTTCAATAGGACACAAACCATAGCGATAGAACGTGGAACTACATTATTGTGCCAAGTTTCAAAGAGCTGGCACATGCTGAGTTTGATTTAGAGTTCCAACTACATGTATCCATATAGGAGAAAAGAGAATGAAACCTAAACATGAAAACGGTTACTGCAAAGGAACGGTTTAACCTAGAAGAACGAAATTTGGTGAGCCAAGTGGGATTGTGGGCTGATCATTAACTGGAAGTATATTCAAGATTGGGTGAAAAAATGTTTGCTGAGATTTCTGGAAACTCGCAGTTTTTTGGAAGTTTTTCAACCCCTTTCAATGAAAGTGATTCTCGTCAGTCTCTCCTTGGGGCTACTTCAATAGCACACAAAACATAGCGATAGAACTTGGAACTACAATATTGTGCCAAGTTTCAAAGAGCTAGCACAAACCGTGTTTGATTTAGAGTTCCAACTACATGTATCCATATAGGAGAAAACAGAGTGAAACCTAAACATGAAAACGGTTACTGCAAAGGAACGGTTTAACCTAGAAGAACGAAATTTGGTGAGCCAAGTGTGATTGGTGTACTGATCATTACCTGCAAGTATCATCAAGATTGGGTGAAAAAATGTTCGCTGAGATTTCAGGAAACTCGCAGTTTTTTGGAAGTTTTTCAACCCCTTTCAATGAACGAGATTCTCGTTAGTCTCTGCTTGGGGCTACTTCAATAGCACACAAAACATAGCGATAGAACTTGGAACTACATTATTGTGCCAAGTTTCAAAGAGCTAGCACAAACCGTCTTTGATTTAGAATTCCAACTACATGTATCCATATAGGAGATAACAGAGTGAAACCTAAACATGAAAACGGTTACTGCAAAGGAACTGTTTAACCTAGAAGAACGAAATTTGGTGAGCCAAGTGGGATTGGTGGGCTGATCATTAAATGGAAGTATCATCAACATTGGGTGAAAAAATGTTTGCTGAGATTTCCGGAAACTCGCAGTTTTTTGGAAGCTTGGCAACCATTTTCAACGAAAGTGATTCTCGTCTGTCTCTGCTTGGAGCTACTTAAATAGGACACAAACCAAAGCGATAGAACTGGGAACTACATTATTGTGCCTAGTTTCATAGAGCTAGCACAAACCGTGTTTGATTAAGTGTTCCAACTACATGTATCCATATAGGAGATAACAGAGTGAAACCTAAACATGAAAACGGTTACTTCAAAGGAACTGTTTAACCTAGAAGAACGAAATTTGGTGAGCCATGTGGGATTCGTGTACTGATCACTACCTGCAAGTATCATCAAGATTTGGTGGAAAAATGTTTGCTGAGATTTCCGGAAACTCATACTTTTTGGAAGCTTGGCAACCCCTTTCAATAAAAGTGATTCTCGTCAGTCTATGCATGAGGCTTCTTCAATAAGACACGTACCATAGCAATAGAATTTTTGGAACTACATTATTGTGCCAAGTTTCAAAGAGCTAGCACAAACCGTGTTTGATTTAGAGTTCCAACTACATGTATCCATATAGGAGAAAACAGAGTGAACCCTAAACATGAAAATGGTTACTGCAAAGGAACGGTTTAACCTAGAAGAACGAAATTTGGTGAGCCAAATGGGATTGGTGGGCTGATCATTAAATGGAATTATCATCAAGATTGGGTGAAAAAATGTTTGCTGAGATTTCAGGAAACTCGTAGTTTTTTGGAAGCTTGGCAACCGCTTTCAATGAAAGTGATTCTCATCAGTCTCTGCTTGGGGCTACTTCAATAGGACACAAACCATAGCGATAGAACTTGGAACTACATTATTGTGCCAAGTTTCAAAGAGCTAGCACAAAACGTGTTTGATTTAGAGTTCCAAATACATGTATTCATATAGGAGAAAACAGAGTGAAACCTAAACATGAAAACGGTTACTGCCAAGGAACGGTTTAACCTATAAGAACGACATTTGGTGAGCCAAGTGGGATTGGTGGGCTGATCATTAAATGGAAGTATCATCAAAATTGGGTGAAAAAATGTTTGCTGAGATTTCTGGAAACTCATACTTTTTGGAAGCTTGGTAACCTGTTTAAATGCAAGTGATTCTCGTCAGTCTCTGCTTGGGGCTTCTTCAATAGGACACAAACGATAGCGATAGAATTTGAAATTATATTATTGTGCCACGTTTGAAAGAGCTAGCACACACCGTGTTTGATTTAGAGTTCCAAATACATGTATCCATATAGGAGGAAACAGAGTGAAAACTAAACATGAAAACGGTTACTGCAAAGGAACGGTTTAACCTTGAAGAACGAAATTTGGTGACCCAAGTGGGATTGGTGGGCTGATCATTAAATGGAAGTATCATCAAGATTGGGTGAAAAAATGTTTGCTGAGATTTCCGGAAACTCGTACTTTTTGGAAGCTTGGCAAACCCTTTCAATGAAAGTGATTCTCATCAGTCTCTGCTTGGGGCTACTTCAATAGGACACAAACCATAGCGATAGAACTTGGAACTACATTATTGTGCCAAGTTTCAAAGAGCTAGCAAAAACCGTGTTTGATTTCGAGTTCCAACTACATGTATCCATATAGGAGAAAACAGAGTGAAACCTAAATATGAAAACGGTTACTGCAAAGGAACGGTTTAACCTAGAAGAACGAAATTTGGTGAGTCAAGTGGGATTGATGTACTCATCATTACCTGCAAGTATCATCAAGATTTGGTGAAAAAAAGTTTTCTGAGATTTCCGGAAACTCGTACTTTTTGGAAGCTTGGCAACCCTTTCAATGAAAGTGATTCTCGTCAGTCAATGCTTGGGGCTTCTTCAATAGGACACAAACCGTAGTGATAGAACTTGGAACTACATTATTGTGCCAAGTTTCAAAGAGCTAGCACAAACCGTGTTTGATTTAGAGTTCCAAATACATGTATCCATATAGGAGAAAACAGAGTGAAACCTAAACATGAAAACGGTTACTGCAAAGGAACGGTTTAACCTAGAAGAACGAAATTTGGTGAGTCAAGTGGTATTGATGTACTCATCATTACCTGAAGTATCATCAAGATTGGGTGAAAAAATGTTTGCTGAGATTTCCGGAAACTCGCAGTTTTTTGGAAGCTTGGCAACCCCTTTCAATGAAAGTGATTCTCGTCAGTCTCTGCTTGGGGCTACTTCAATAGCACACAAAACATAGCGATAGAACTTGGAACTACATTATTGTGCCAAGTTTCAAAGTGCTTGCACAATCCGAGTTTGATTTAGAGTTCCAACTACATATATCCATATAGGAGAAAACAGAGTGAAACCTAAACATGAAAACGGTTACTGCAAAGGAACGGTTTAACCTAGAAGAACGAAATTTGGTGAGCCATGTGGGATTCGTGTACTTATCACTACCTGCAAGTATCATCAAGATTGGATGAAAAAATGATTGCTGAGATTTCAGGAAACTCGTAGTTTTTGGAAGCTTGGCAAACCCTTTCAATGAAAGTGATTCTCGTCAGTCTCTGCTTGGGGCTACTTCAATAGGACACAAACCATAGCGATAGAACTTGGAGCTACATTATTGTGCCAAGTTTCAAAGAGCTAGCACAAACCGTGTTTGATTTAGAGTTCCAACTACATGTATCCATATAGGAGAAAACAGAGTGAAACCTAAACATGAAAACGGTTACTGCAAAGGTACAGTTTAACCTAGAAGAACGAAATTTGGTGAGCCAAGTGGGATTGGTGGGTTGATCATTAAATGGAAGTATCATCAAGATTGGGTGAAAAAATGTTTGCTGTGATTTCCGGAAACTCGCAGTTTTTTGGAAGTTTGACAACCCCTTTCAATGAAAGTGATTCTCGTCAGTCTCTGCATTTGGCTACTTCAATAGGACACAAACCATAGCGATAGAAGTTGGAACTACATTATTGTGCAAGTTTCAAAGAGGTAGCACAAACCGTGTTTGATTTAGAGTTCCAACTACATGTATCTATATAGGAGAAAACAGAGTGAAACCTAAACATGAAAACGGTTACTGCAACGGAACGGTTTAACCTAGAAGAACGAAATTTGGTGAGCCAAGTTGGATTGGTTGGCTGATCTTTAAATGGAAGTATCATCAACATTGGGTGAAAAAATGTTTGCTGAGATTTCCGGAAACTCGCAGTTTTTTGGAAGCTTGGCAACCCCTTTCAATGAAAGTGATTCTCGTCAGTCTCTGCTTGGGGCTACTTCAATAGGACAGAAACCATAGCGATAGAACTTGGAACTACATTATTTTGCCAAGTTTCAAAGAGCTTGCACAAACCGTGTTTGATTTAGAGTTCCAACTACATGTATCCATATAGGAGAAAACAGAGTGATACCTAAACATGAAAACGGTTACTGCAAAGGAACGGTTTAACCTAGAAGAACGAAATTTGGTGAGCCAAGTGGGATTGGTGTACTCATCATTACATGCAAGTTTCATCAAGATTGGGTGAAAAAATGTTTGCTGAGATTTCAGGCACCTCGTAGTGTTTTGGAAGCTTGGCAACCCCTTTCAATGAAAGTGATTCTCGTCAGTCTCTGCTTGGGGCTACATCAGTAGGACACAAACCATAGAGATAGAACTTGGAACTACATTATTGTGCCAAGTTTCAAAGAGCTAGCACAATCCGTGTTTGATTTCGAGTTCCAACTACATGTATCCATATAGGAGAAAACAGAGTGAAACCTAAACATGAAAATGGTTACTGCAGAATTAGCAAGCAGGGAGGTTAGGGAAGGCCATTAGGTGGAATCCCACCAGCCAAGCCCACACAGACCCTTGGGCCGAGCACGGGATCTCAGAAGAGGAAGGAAGCGGTACAGTCCCATCCCCACAGCGGACACTCCACCGAGGCAGTCAGCGGCCACCATCCGGGAAAGCTGAAGGATACACCGCCACTCTCCTTCAGAGTGCAACATCAAAACAGGTCGGTGTCATTCAGCTCACCCCCCAGACAGCGGGAATTCGCATAAAATCTCTCCTAGGCTTGCCGGGAGAGGGAGTATCAAGCTGAGCCTCCATAAAGACTAGGGGAAACCAGAGACACCTGACCTCCAACCCCTCCTCCCAGTAGCAGCCAAAACGAAACCTGGCTAGCCAGCGCTGGGGGAGGGGCAAGCAGAAAAAATCAAAGTGATAGAGTGCCAGGGATCCCAGCAGCCTGCAGCAGGGCCCCAGAGATCCAGGCCAACTGATTCGCGTGGCCTGCCCTGTGGCTTCAGAAGGCGTGGCTCCTCAGTGAAGCCATTAATTAGCAAGCAGGGTGGTTAGGGAAGGCCATTAGGTGGATTCCCACCAGCCAAGCCCACACGGACCCTTGGGCCGAGCACGGGATCTCAGAAGGGGAAGGAAGCGGTACAGTCCCATCCCCCACAGCGGACACTCCACCGAGGCAGTCAGCGGCCACCATCCGGGAAAGCTGAAGGATACACCGCCACTCTCCTTCAGAGTGCAACATCAAAACAGCGGACACTCCATCCAGGCAGTCAGCGGCCACCATCCGGGAAAGCTGAAGAATACACCACCACTCTCCAACAGCTTGCAACATCAAAACAGCCAGCAGCAGGACCCCGGAGATCCAGGCCAACTGATTCGCGCGGCCTACCCCGCAGCTACAGAGGCGTGGCGCCTCAGAGAAGCCATTAATTAGCAAGCAGGGAGGTTAGGGACTGCCATTAGGTGGAATCCCGCCATCCAAGCCCACTGCCCACGCCCGGAACAGGCCCAGCGACCTGCCAGCATTGTAGTCACGACACCCCAATTGGAATAGGGACAGAGCAGAGCCGTCTTCCACTCCCGGAACAGGCCCAGAGAGCCGCCAGCGTGGTAGACACGTCACCCCAATTGGAGTAGGGCCATAGCCGCCGCCCACACCTGCAAGGGAGACTTTTCAAGTATACAAGAGCAACATAAATAAATAGGGGGTAAATTTCAAAACACAACAGTTGCACCAAGCAGAAAGAAACGCGAGCAGTATGAAAAGACAAGGAAAGAAAGGACCACAAGCAATGCAGGTCAACTCAACTTTAGAAGAGGTAATAGCTGCAACAGATGGAATATCAGATAAAGAGTTCAGGATATATATGCTTCAGATGATCTGGAGTCTCAAGGAAGACATGAGACAGCAAAATCAGACAATGAAAGATCACATTGACAAACAAATCCAGGAAGTAAAAGATCAATTTCACAGGGAGATAGAGGTAATAAAAAACAAACAAATTGAAATTCTAGAAATGCAGGAAACAATAAACCAACTTAAAAACTCAATTGAGAATACTACGAGCAGAGTAGATCACTTAGAAGAGAGAACATCAGACAATGAAGACAAAGTATTTCAACTGGAAAAGAACATAAACAGCTCAGCAAGTCTGCTAAGAAACCATGAGCAGAACATCCAAGAATTATGGGACAATATCAAAAGACCAAATTTAAGAGTCATTGGGATACAGGAAGGCACAGAGCTCCATTCCAAAGGAATAAACAGTCTATTCAGTGAAATAATACGAGAAAACTTCCCAGAATTGAAGATTGAGACAGAATCCCAAATCCTAGAAGCCTACAGGACACCGATTGTGCAAAATCATAAGAGATCCACACCTAGACACATTATAATGAAGATGTCCAACATACAGAATGAGGAGAGAATTTTAAAAGCTGCAAGAGAAAGAAAGCAGATTACATTTAGGGGTAAACCAATCAGGATAACAGCTGATCTCTCAACACAGACTCTGAAAGCTAGAAGATCCTGGAATAACATATTTCAAACACTGAAAGACAATGGGCTCCAACCAAGAATCGTGTATCCGGCGAAATTAAGCTTCAGGTTAGAAGATGAAATCAAAACCTTCCACAATAAACAAAAGTTAAAAGAATTCGCAGCTAGAAAACCATCTCTTCAAAAAATCCTTGGCAAAACATTACAGGAAGAGGAAATGGAAAATAACATTGAAAACCAACAATGGGAGGTAGGACAGTAAAGGGGGGAAAGTAGTCAAAGAGCATAACAAATCAGGTTTAGTAACATCAATAAACAAATATGGATAGAAGAACAAACCATATCTCAATAATAACCCTAAATGTTAATGGCTTAAACTCACCAATTAAGAGACACAGGCTAGTAGAATGGATCAAAAAACAAGACCCAACAATATGCTGTCTACAGGAGACGCATTTGATAGGAAAAGATATACATAGACTGAAGGTGAAAGGTTGGGAAAAATCATATCACTCATATGGACCGCGGAAACAAGCAGGAGTGTCCATACTCATATCTAATAAAATAGATTTCAAGCCAAAGCTAATCAAAAGGGATATAGAAGGACACTTCATACTGCTCAAGGGAACCATACACCAACAAGACATAACAATCATAAATATATATGCCCCAAATAATGGAGCAGCTGTGTTCATCAAGCAAACTCTTCTCAAGTTCAAGAGTCTAATAGACCAACATACAATAATCATGGGAGACTTCAACACACCTCTCTCACCACTGGAGAGATCTTCCAAACAAAAGTTAAATAAGGAAACTATAGAACTCAATAACACAATTAACAACCTAGACTTAATTGACATATATAGACTATACCACCCAACATCAAGTAGCTACACTTTTTTCTCAGCAGCACATGGAACCTTCTCAAAAATAGACCATATACTATGTCACAGGGCAACTCTTAGACAATACAAAGGGGTAGAGATAATACCATGCATCTTATCTGATCATAATGGAATGAAACTGAAAATCAATGATAAAAGAAGAAAGGAAAAATCAAGCATCACCTGGAGAATGAACAATAGGTTGCTGAGTGATCAATGGGTTTTAGAAGACATCAAGGAGGAAATTAAAAAATTCCTAGAGTTAAATGAAAACACAGACACAACATATCGGAATCTATGGGACACATTGAAAGCAGTTCTAAGAGGAAAATTCATTGCTTGGAGTTCATTCCTCAAAAAAAGAAAAAAACCAACAAATAAATGATCTCATACTTCATCTCAAAATCCTAGAAAAAGAAGAGCAAATCAACAGCAAAAGAAGTAGAAGGCAAGAAATAATTAAAATCAGAGCTGAAATTAATGAAATTGAAACAAAAGAAACAATTGAAAAAATTGACAAAACTAAAAGCTGGTTCTTTGAAAAAATAAATAAAATTGACAGACCCTTAGCCATGCTAACAAAGAGAAGAAGAGAGAGAACCCAAGTTACTAGCATACGGGATGAAAAAGGCAATATCACAACAGACACTTCAGAAATACAGAAGATAATCAGAAATTACTTTGAATCCTTATACTCCAATAAAATAGAAGATAGTGAAGGCATAGATAAATTCCTTGAGTCCTATGATCTGCCCAGATTGAGCCAGGAGGATATAGAGAACCTAAACAGACCAATAACAATAGAGGAAATAGAAGAAACCATCAAAAGACTACCAACTAAGAAAAGCCCAGGACCGGATGGGTATACAGCAGAGTTTTACAAAACCTTTAAAGAGGAACTAACACCAATACTTTTCAAGCTATTTCAGGAAATAGAAAAAGAGGGAGAACTTCCAAATTCATTCTACGAGGCCAACATCACCCTGATTCCGAAACCAGACAAAGACACATCAAAGAAGGAAAACTACAGACTAATATCTCTAATGAACCTTGACGCAAAAATCCTCAATAAAATTCTGGCGAATCGGATTCAAATACATATCAAAAAAATTATACATCATGATCAAGTAGGATTCATCCCTGGGATGCAAGGCTGGTTTAATATACGGAAATCAATAAATGTTATTCACCACATCAATAGACTTAAAAATAAGAACCATATGATCATCTCAATAGATGCAGAAAAAGCATTCGACAAAGTACAGCATCCCTTTATGTTCAAAACGCTAGAAAAATTAGGGATAACAGGATCATACCTCAACATTGTAAAAGCAATCTATGATAAGCCACAGGCCAGCATCATTCTGAATGGAGAAAAATTGAAGGCATTCCCTCTAAGATCTGGTACAAGACAGGGATGCCCTCTCTCACCACTTCTGTTCAACATAGTCCTCGAAACACTGGCCAGAGCAATTAGACAGTCAAAAGAAATTAAAGGCATAAAAATAGGAAAAGAAGAACTTAAATTATCACTATTTGCAGATGATATGATTCTATACCTAGCAGACCCAAAAGGGTCTACAAAGAAGCTATTAGAGCTAATAAATGAATTCAGCAAAGTAGCAGGATATAAGATCAACACGCATAAATCAAAGGCATTCCTGTATATCAGCGACAAATCCTCTGAAACGGAAATGAGGACAACTACTCCATTCACAATATCTCCCCAAAAAATAAAATACTTGGGAATCAACCTAACAAAAGAGGTGAAAGATTTATACAATGAAAATTACAGAACCCTAAAGAAAGACATAGAAGAAGACCTTAGAAGATGGAAAAACATACCCTGCTCATGGATAGGCAGAACTAACATCAAAATGGCGATATTACCAAAAGTTCTCTATAAGTTCAATGCAATGCCAATCAAAATCCCAACAGCATATCTTGTAGAAATAGATAAAAGAATCATGAAATTCATATGGAATAATAAAAGACCCAGAATAGCAAAAACAATACTAAGCAGGAAGTGTGAATCAGGCGGTATAGCGATACCAGACTTCAAACTATACTACAGAGCAATAGTAACAAAAACAGCATGGTACTGGTACCAAAACAGGCGGGTGGACCAATGGTACAGAATAGAGGACAGAGTAACCAATCCACAAAACTACAACAATCTTATATTTGATAAAGGGGCTAAAAGCATGCAATGGAGGAAGGATAGCATCTTCAACAAATGGTGCTGGGAAAACTGGAAATCCATTTGCACCAAAATGAATCTGAATCCCTATCTCTCGCCGTGCACAAAAGTTAACTCAAAATGGATCAAGGAGCTTGATATTAAATCAGAGACACGGCATCTGATAGAAGAAAAAGTTGGTTATGATCTACACGCTGTGGGATCGGGCTCCAAATTCCTCAATAGGACACCCATAGCGCTAGAGTTAACAAATAGAATCAACAAATGGGACTTACTCAAACTAAAAATTTTTTGCTCAGCAAAAGAAACAACAAGAGAGATAAACAGGGAGCCTACATCCTGGGAACAAATCTTTACTCCACACACTTCAGATAGAGCCCTAATAACCAGAATATACAAAGAACTCAAAGAATTAGACAATAAGATAACAAATAACCCAATCAATAAATGGGCCAAGGACCTGAACAGACACTTCTCAGAGGAGGACATACAATCAATCAACAAGTACATGAAAAAATGCTCACCATCGCTAGCAGTCAGAGAAATGCAAATCAAAACTACCCTAAGATACCATCTCACTCCAGTAAGACTGGCAGCCATTAGGAAGTCAGACAACAATAAGTGCTGGCGAGGATGTGGGGAAAAGGGCACTCTTGTTCATTGCTGGTGGGACTGCAAATTGGTGCAGCCAATTTGGAAAGCAGTATGGAGATTTCTCGGAAAGCTGGGAATGGAACCACCATTTGACCCAGCTATTCCCCTTCTCGGTCTATTCCCTAAAGCCCTAACAAGAGCATGCTACAGGGACACTGCTACATCGATGTTCATAGCAGCTCAATTCACGATAGCAAGACTGTGGAACCAGCCTAGATGCCCTTCAATAGATGAATGGATAAAAAAATGTGGCATTTATACACTATGGAGTATTACTCTGCATTAAAAAATGACAAAATCATAGAATTTGGAGGGAAATGGATGGCATTAGAGCAGATTATGCTAAGTGAAGCTAGTCAGTCTTTAAAAAACAAATACCAAATGACTCCTTTGATATAAGGGGTGTAAACAAGGACAGGGTAGGTACGAAGAGCTTGAGAAGAATATTTACAGTAAACAGGGATGAGAGGTGGGAGGGAAAGGGAGTGAGAAGGGAAATTGCATGGAAATGGAAGGCGATCCTCAGGGTTATACAAAATGTCATATAAGAGGAAAGGAGGGGTAAGACAAGAGAATACAAATGGAAGAAATGATTTACAGTAGAAGGGGTAGAGAGAGAAAAGGGGAGGGGAGGGGAGGGGAGGGGAGGGGTGATAGTAGAGAATAGGACTGACAGCAGAATACATCAGACACTAGAAAGGCAATATGTCAATCAATGGAAGGGTAACTGATGTGATACAGCAATTTGTATACGGGGTAAAAGCGGGAGTTCATAATCCACTTGAATCAAACCGTGTAATATGATGTATTAAGAACTATGTAATCTTATGAACGACCAATAAAAAAAAAAAAAAGAAAACGGTTACTGCAAAGGAACGGTTTAACCTAGACGAACGAAATTTGGTGAGCCAAGTGGGATTGGGGGGCTGATCATTAAATGGAAGTATCATCAACATTGGGTGAAAAAATGTTTGCTGAGATTTCCGGAAACTCGCAGTTTTTTGGAAGCTTGGCAACCCCTTTCAATGAAAGTGATTCTCGTCAGTCTCTGCTTGGGGCTACTTCAATAGGACACAAACAATAGCAATAGAACTTGGATCTACATTATTGTGCCAAGTTTCAAAGAGCTTGCACAAACCGAGTTTGATTTAGAGTTCCAACTCCATGTACCCATACAGGAGAAAACAGAGTGAAACCTAAACATGAAAACGGTTACTGCAAAGGAACAGTTTAACCTAGAAGAACGAAATTTGGTCAGCCAAGTGGGATTGGTGGGCTGATCATTAAATGGAAGTTTCATCAAGATTGGATAAAAAAAATGTTTGCTGAGATTTCAGGAAACTCGTAGTTTTTTGGAAGCTTGGCAACCCCTTTCAATGAAAGTGATTCTCGTCAGTCTCTGCTTGGGGCTACATCAGTAGGACACAAACCATAGAGATAGAACTTGGAACTACATTATTGTGCCAAGTTTCATAGAGCTAGCACAAACCGTGTTTGATTTAGAGTTCCAACTACATGTATCCATATAGGAGAAAACAGAGTGAAACCTAAACATGAAAACGGTTACTGCAAAGGAACGGTTTAACCTAGAAGAACGAAATTTGGTGAGCCAAGTGGGATTGGTGTCCGGATCATTACCTGCAAGTATCATCAAGATTTGGTGCAAAAATGTTTGCTGAGATTTCCGGAAACTCGTACTTTTTGGAAGCTTTGCAACCCCTTTCAATGAAAGTGATTCTCGTCAGTCTCTGCTTGGGGCTTCTTCAATAGGACACAAACCATAGCGATAGAACGTGGAACTACATTATTGTGCCAACTTTCAAAGAGCTAGCACAAACCGTGTTTGATTTAGAGTTCCAACTACATGTATCCATATAGGAGAAAACAGAGTGAAACCTAAACATGAAAACGGTTACTGCAAAGGAACGGTTTAACCTAGAAGAACGACATTTGGTGAGCCAAGTGGGATTGGTGGGCTGATCATTAAATGGAAATATCATCAAGATTGGGTGAAAAAATGTTTGCTGAGAATACCGGAAATTCGCAGTTTTTTGGATGTTTGGCAACCCCTTTCAATGAAAGTGATTCTCGTCAGACTCTGCTTGGGGCTACTTCAATAGGACACAAACCATAGCGATACAACTTGGAACTACATTATTGTGCCAAGTTTCAAAGAGCTTGCACAAACCGTGTTTGATTTAGAGTTCCAACTACATGTATCCATATAGGAGAAAACAGAGTGAAACCTAAACATGAAAACGGTTACTGCAAAGGAACGGTTTAACCTAGAAGAACGAAATTTGGTGAGCCAAGTGGGATTGGTGGGCTGATCATTATATGGAAGTTTCCTTAAGATTGGGTGAAAAAATGTTTGCTGAGATTTCAGGCAACTCGTTATTTTTTGGAAGCTTGGCAACCCCTTTCAATGAAAGTGATTCTCGTCAGTCTCTGCTTGGGGCTACTACAATAGCACACAAACCATAACGATAGAACTTGGAACTACATTATTGTGCCATGTTTCAAAGAGGTTGCACAAACCGTGTTTGATTTAGAGTTCCAACTACATGTATCCATATAGGAGAAAACAGAGTGAAACCTAAATGTCGCGACCCCTTGCCCGCAAGGAAGACGCAACTCGGGAATCTTCTCTCAGCAGTTTATTCAGGTCCTTGATACTTTTTCTTCTTTCAGCTGTTTATTCAGGCCTTTGTATTGACATGTCTTTTAGCTTCTACTGCTACTCCTACTACTACTTCTACTGCTACTCCTACTGCAACTACTACTACTTCTACTACTACTGAAACTACTCCTACTGCCGTGTGCCCCAGCCTTAATAAAGCAGATAAAGCCCCAATGCACAACTGCCACGTGGACTTTTCTCATAGGGTGCCAAGTCACAGCGTGCCAACTCATTCTGATAAGGAGTTGTTTGTCACAGACTACAGGGGAAACCAGCGCCATCTTGTAATGGCGGCCACAGTTCACAGAAACGGCTCACCACAGTTCCCCCTTTTTTGTTTTATTACGACAATACAGGCGAGAGTAGAGGTCCTATCCCACTGTGCAGAAGTGGCTGCATATGGTTTAGCCCTAAGGAGGCGCCTTCCCCAGATCTGGCTCCATATCAGCCGACGCCTTTTTTCGTGGGGCGGGGCATGGACGTCAAACCCGCATGCAATAGGGCATGCTCCCCTTGAGGTCCACTCAAGTGGATCACTCAAGTGCAGTGCCTTGTCTCGCATCCTGTATCGTGACGATGGTAGACAAAGGGGGACAGCTGAGTCTTTGTAGTGCAGACAAAATTAAGTTGGCAACACCCTAAGAGAAAGGCACGGACAATAGAGAGGGGGAGAAATTTGGTTGTGACATCTGCCATTGTTAGATAAAGGTCAAGACGTTCCCGTGGAGCACATATATCATGGCCTTGTGAACTGGCCACTTTGACATGCAGAACAAGGAATTGGGGGCTGGGCCCCGGGGGCCAGGGAAGGCCTGCTACCAGCAAGTCAACCTCTCTTGCTGTTGCATGTCAAGGGGAATCAAGTAGCCCCTGTCTTAGGTCGTCCACCGCCCCTGCACTGCTTACCCGTCTCTGGGGAGGCCCCATTCCCCTGTCTGAGGTTGCAGTGCAAGCGTGGAAGTTGCCCGTCACTGGGTACTACAAGATCAGTTCAGCGTGTTGTGGCCAACAGGACATTGTTATGGTAACCGCCTCCATAAACAGGACCCATGACCATCACCATCAAATGGCAGGTGTAGTTGGACCGTAAGATTAGCTAGCAAAGTTCTTAGTGCAGAAAGGCAGGGAGGAGAGGTATGCACAAAGGAAAGATATGGTAGAAGTTCCAACATTAGAAGAATGACAAAAGAAGGACATGTCGATCCCAGTGCAATGTTATAATAACTTGGGGTGTAATGACCATGTCAAAGGTTTACTGTTTAAGATGCACAAGCCAGACTTGAGGTGAGTTGTCATTTTCTAAAGCAGCAAGAGCTTGGACGAGCATAGCCTTATCCCGAGCATTGCGGGCCTTGAGACGACAGAGAAGCCACAAACAAAGAATCACACCAAAGCAACACATAGTGCCAAAAATGCCTAATCCCACCCACTCCTTAAAAAAGGAAAAGGCAGAAGATATCCAAGATATCCAAGTGGTGAATTGACTCAAGGTCACTGGATCGACACGGGTGTTGTTCAAAACAGCTATCTGAGTCAGTTGAGACTGGATCAAATTTTTTGCCACCATGGACCAATTTCTGGCCAAGTACTCTCCGATGATGCGGGAAGCATTCCTGGAATTATTAAATCTGACAGAGGTTATGCATAAATGTTCCCGTTGGTCAACGCAACCCAAAAGCACCAGGTCAGACAATTCTTCTACCTGAGCCTGAAGTAAATCTATTCTTTGGTTGGCAGCTAAAATCCCTGACAAAATATGTTGATTAATTTTACTTTGAGATTTGAGTATGTTGGAAGTTTGTTGAATAACCTGATCAATAGTGGCAGCAATTTGGACCTGAGTAAGAGCCTGTTTGCATTCAGCAAGCTGCTCCTTAATCTTCACTTTATCAGTTAAAAGAGCACCCTTTACCAATCTCCATAGAGAGAAAGTAGCAATCGGGACTCTATCTGGACTTTGGTCCCTCAACAACATTTGGAGATCCTGCTTTACCAAATCCCAATCACTGTTATTAAGAAAGCCTCCCATCAGAAACCAAGGACAAGCCTGGGCTATAGCTTCAACGAATACAGTTGCTGTCTTGGTTTTTATACTTGTTCCTTGTTTGCTTAACAGTTTTTTAACTTCGTTGGCCAGACGAAGTTTCACTGTTGAGTTACCCATGGTACGTACCCTGTCTATTTAAATTATCTTTGATCCAATCCTCCCCCTTTTCCCTTAGAAGGTGAGCCTTACCTCTGCTTTCCGAATCTCAGTAAGGACCTCCAGATGCCAAGTCCGGCTAACGGAAACCGAGTCCGGCGAGAGACGTCGAGGTTAAAAAATAAAAAAAAAAAAAATCACAGGACACCAAGGTTTTTTACCCAGGAGGAGGCATGTGTGCCTTTTTTTTTTTTTATACTATGGAACAATTTTTGAAAACCTTAGAATCTATAAACAAATTATTATATTTTGAGAAGAAATATCAATGAAAATAAAGTTAAAACCTTTAGATATTTTGGAGAAATAATTATAATAATTTATCATTATATGAGTTTGAACAATAACCTTGAGAAGTAGAAATTACTTGATTGTATTTTTACTTAAAAGCAAATTTATAGTAAACGCATTTATCTCAAATATCTGTAACTGAAAAAACAGAGTACCTGATAAATGTAAATATAAAACTTAAATTATAGGTTTTTTGTTGAAGAAAAACAATTAGGCAAATATATATTAACTAATCAATTAGGCATGTGTTAATTAATTTATAGATTAACAAATATAGGTTATCTAAATATTTAAAATATATATATAAAGAATAAGAACATAACTTATAATTGTATTAACTTCATGTAACCACGTGGTCTTAAAATATTTGGATCCATTTAAATTTATTTTTAACTAGGAGTGCACTTTTCTATGTGACGTCACTTGATGTAACTGAAATAAGATCCTTGAGTATACATTTTTATTTTTATAGTTAGCAATGAAAATAAGGATTTTTTGGTCATCACAGGAACTTTGCCGGCTTGTTCCTGTGGCGAGCAAATGCATCCTCATAACCTTCAAAATTAAAAGTAAAATATAAAGAAGCATATTTGATATCTCTCATCAATAGAACATTATGTAGTAACACAACTATAGAGAAAAAGTCAGGTTATTTAACTTAGAACTAGCTTAAATTTAGGACTGTAACATAGAAACCTGTGGAATTAAATTTTGTCTGAAAAAGATATCTTTCATTAGCATTTACAGGTAGGCATTTTGTTGTAAAAAAAAATACAGGCTCTGAGCAGCTCCGGTAGAAACCTGAAACACAGCAGTACAGGTTAGTGGCTGGAAAGCGGGACCAGAAGTCCTGTCTGAGTGACTGTGGAAGAACCAATCAGAAACCCGCAAAAGTGTGGGAGGTGGGACCAGGAAGCAGCTATGCCGGCCAGGCAGCCCATGGTTACCATGGTGATGCAAACAACATGGAGTCTGGTGCCCATTTTCAGGGCAAAAGTTCTCCAAGTTTTCCTAGCCGATTGCATTTTGTTTGATTTTGTCTGCATTTTTCCCCGCCTGGCCAAGATCTTACTGCGGTAGCAGCTTGTTCTGTCTCTGCGACCTGCGGTTGCAGTTGTACATCCTGTACTTCCTGGCATTCCCCTAGGGAGTCTACAGATAGAAAGGGGTTGGTCCGTGGGAGGTGACGAAGTCGCCCACTCCCCAGGGTACCATTCCATCCCTGGATTGCCCCATACACCTAGGCTTCCGGGGCCCGGGCCGGGCCCCTGTTTCCGTTTTGAGGGCAGCGGCCAGAACCTGTCCTGTAATATGAGCTCCATCAATATCCTTACAAGCTCGAATCATGTCATCAACACTCTTTGCTCTGGTAGATTTAATGGCATTTTGGCAATAGGAATTTGTATATTTAAGAGCCAATTGCTTAATGACCGGCATGGCTTGTTCCAAGTTAGGGAATATTTTTTCTGCTACCTGTATCAATCAGGCAAGGAAGTCAGAATAAGGCTCAGAGGGTCCTTGAGCAATTTTTGAAATTTTTGTTTTAGCATTTGAAATAGGTAGAGCCTTCCAAGCCTAAATGGCTGCTGTAGCTATCTGAGCATAGACCCCAGGATTATAATTAATTTGTTGATTTATGATAGCATATTGTCCCAAGCCTGTTAACATTTCAAGGTTATGCCATGGGAAGCCGGCGTCCTGATTGACTCGGGCTAGCTCGCGACACCTCTCTTGATTTTCACTTTTCCACAACAAAAAATCCCCTCCGGACAACACAGCCATGCAAAGCTGTTGCCAGTCACTAGGTGTCAGCTGATTGGCAGAGAAAGACTCGAAGAGAGTCAATGTAAAGGGGGCATGGGATCCGTAATTAGTAACTGCCTCCTTTAGTTGTTTAATATCCTTAAAGGCTAAAGGAACATGTACTCTGGCCGGCTGTCCATCGGCATCCAAGTTTTTAATTACTGGGAAGTTTGGGCCATCTTAGGCTGCCACTGAACACCCCCCAGCCTTCTGGGGTTGTCCTTGTCCCAATCGGGGTTATAAGGAGGGAGCGTGACAGCGATCGGGGCTGTAGGTGCTTTAAATCTTGACTTTTACAATCGACCCTCCAGTTCCTCTATCTCCCTTCCCAATTCTTCCTCCTGCCAGCTGTTACCATGGAGCCCAGTTAGTAACTCCCTTATCTTAGAAATGTAGTCAGCACTGTGAAGCCCAGCTCAAGGCCAGAGGCCTTGATACATATTTTTGTGAAAAACTAGTAAGGGAGTGTCCAGTGCCTGGAATGCTGATTTTTTCAGACAGTAGCCAAATAAAACAGGGCAACATGAAAATAGGAAGTTTATCTACATTAAACCTTTTTGTAGAGATTTTTTTGTTGAAAGTCCTAAAATAAGCCATGGTGAATATTCTGGAGAAGGTCAATTAAGACTTTTCTGTGGGCCTGATAGGGAGGGGGAAGATGAGAAGGCGGGGTTGAGAGCGGCTAGGGTGGATCTAATTCCTCAGAACTGTCCGAGCTACTTGTGTCCTTGGGAGTTTTTAACTCAGTCAAGTCCGGATAGAGCATTCTCCTCTGTTTAACTTCAGACTCCCTTATCTTTTCACCACTCTTACTCCTAATACTTTTTGCTACCTCGCTATGTGACCCCTCCGATTTTTCTTCATGCAATTGCTCAAGAACGGCCTGACCCTCGCTCACAGCTTTCTGGCATTTACCATCCATTATACACCCCCTCACTAATTTCCAAAGCGGAATGGTACCGCCCCTTAAAGTTTCTTGTTTGTAAGCGAAATCCAGATCTTTCCCTAATTTGTCCCAACTGGGAATCGTGAGACTCCCTGAAAAAGCAAACCAAGGAGCTACAGAGTCAGTCTCTTCTAAAAACCCCTGTAATGTGCACTGCTTCACTTTAAGTCCCTTAGAACGCAGTAACCCATCCAAGGCCAGCAAAATTGGGCTTGAGGGAGTAGCACCCATACTGTTCCAAGCAGTATAAAGAAAGTGAAAATACAACACCCCGCTCTCTCTTTATCTACAGAGGAGCGTCTTATTTATTTATTTATTTTTTCCCCGCTCTCTCTTTATCTACAGAGGACACAACAACAAAAGAAACACAAAAAACAAAAGCGAAATGACACAACAAAAGAAACACAGAAAACAAAAGTGAAAGTACACAGTGCAGCTGCAATAAATATGAGGCTCTCTCTTTCTTTGTAGAGGAGCTGACCCCGCTTTGGACGCGGATCCCACTTACTGGGACTATCCCTGCTTTGATCGCAGATCCCACTTACCTGGGACTAACCGGTGCACCACCCCTGACTGACTGAAAGTTCTGGTTCCCGGGTTTCGGCACCACTTGTCGCGACCCCTTGCCCGCAAGGAAGACGCAACTCGGGAATCTTCTCTCAGCAGTTTATTCAGGTCCTTGATACTCTTTCTTCTTTCAGCTGTTTATTCAGGCCTTTGTATTGACATGTCTTTTAGCTTCTACTGCTACTCCTACTACTACTTCTACTGCTACTCCTACTGCAACTACTACTACTTCTACTACTACTGCCACTACTCCTACTGCCGTGTGCCCCAGCCTTAATAAAGCAGATAAAGCCCCAATGCACAATTGCCACGTGGACTTTTCTCATAGGGTGCCAAGTCACAGCGTGCCAACTCATTCTGATAAGGAGTTGTTTGTCACAGACTACAGGGGAAACCAGCGCCATCTTGTAATGGCGGCCACAGTTCACAGAAACGGCTCACCACACCTAAACATCAAAACGGTTACTGCAAAGGAACGGTTTGACATAGAAGAACGAAATTTGGTGAGCCAAATGGGATTGGTGGGCTGATCATTAAATGGAAGTTTCATCAAGATTGGGTGAAAAAAATGATTGCTGAGATTTCAGGAAACTCGTAGTTTTTGGAAGCTTGGCAACCCTTTCAATGAAAGTGATTCTCGTCAGTCTCTGCTTGGGGCTACTTCAATAGGACACAAACCATAGCGATAGAACTTGGAACTACATTATTGTTCCAAGTTTCAAATGCTAGCACAAACCGTGTTTGATTTAGAGTTCCAACTACATGTATAAATATAGGAGAATACAGAGTGAAACCTAAACATGAAAACGGTTACTGCAAAGGAACGGTTAACCGAGAAGAAAGAAATTTGGTGAGACAAGTGGGATTGGTGGGCTGATCATTAAATGGAAGTATCATCAAGATTGGGTGAAAAAATGTTTGCTGAGATTTCCGGAAACTCGTACTTTTTGGAAGCTTGGAAACCCCTTTCAAGGAAAGTGATTCTCGTTAGTCTCTGCTTGGGGCTTCTTCAATAGGACACTAACCATAGCGATAGAACTTGGAACTACATTATTGTGCCAACTTTCAAAGAGCTAGCACAAACCGTGTTTGAATTAGAGTTGCAACTACATGTATCCATATAGGAGAAAACAGAGTGAAACCTAAACCTGAAAACGGTTAATGCAAAGGAACGGTTTAACCTAGAAGAACGAAATTTGGTGAGCCAAGTGGGATTGGTGGGCTGATCATTAAATGGAAGTATCATCAATATTGGGTGAAAAAATGTTTGCTGAGATTTCCGGAAACTGGCAGTTTTTTGGAAGCTTGGCAACCCCTTTCAATGAATGTGATTCTCGTCAGTCTCTGCTTGGGGCTACTTCAATAGGACACAAACCATAGCGATAGAACTTGAACTACATTACTGTGCCAAGATTCAAAGAGCTTGCACAAACCGTGTTTCATTTAGAGTTCCAACTACATGTATCCATATAGCAGAAAACAGAGTGAAACCTAAACATGAAAACGGTTACTGCAAAGGAACGGTTTAACCTAGAAGAACGAAATTTGGTGAGCCAAGTGGGATTGGTGGGCTGATCATTAAATCGAAGTATCATCAAGATTGGGTGAAAAAATGTTAGGTGAGATTTCCGGAAACTCGTAGTTTTTTTGAAGCTTGGCATCCCCTTTCAATGAAAGTGATTCTCGTCAGTCTCTGCTTGGGGCTACTTCAATAGGACACAAACCATAGCGATAGAACTTGGAACTACATTATTGTGCCAAGTTTCAAAGAGCTAGCACAAACCGTGTTTGATTTAGAGTTCCAACTACATGTATCCATAGGAGAAAACAGAGTGAAACCTAAACATGAAAACGGTTACTGCATAGGAACGGTTT
Organism: Urocitellus parryii; assembly: GCF_045843805.1. Lineage (NCBI taxonomy): Eukaryota > Metazoa > Chordata > Mammalia > Rodentia > Sciuridae > Urocitellus > Urocitellus parryii. The sequence goes on along the minus strand of NW_027552806.1, from coordinate 12,500 downwards.
AACCTAGAAGAACGAAATTTTGAGCCAAGTGGGATTGGTGGGCTGATCATTGAAAGGAAGAATCATCAAGATTGGGTGAAAAAATGTTTGCTGAGAATTCAGGAAACTCGCAGTTTTTTGGAAGCTTGGCAACCCCTTTCAATGAAAGTGATTCTCGTCAGTCTCTGCTTGGGGTACTTCAATAGGACACAAACCATAGCGATAGAACTTGGAACTACATTATTGTGCCAAGTTTCAAAGAAATTGCACAAACCGTGTTTGATTTAGAGTTCCAACTACATGTATCCATATAGGAGAAAGCAGAGTGAAACCTAAACATGAAAACGGTTACTGTAAAGGAACGGTTTAACCTAGAAGAATGAAATTTAGTGAGCCAAGTGGGATTGGTGGGCTGATCATTAAATGGAAGTATCATCAAGATTGGGTGAAAAAATGTTTGCTGAGATTTCAGGAAACTCGTAGTTTTTTGGAAGCTTGGCAACCCCTTTCAATGAAAGTGATTCTCGTCAGTCTCTGCTTGGGGCTACTTCAATAGGACACAAACCGTAGCGATAGATCTTGGAACTACATTATTGTGCCAAGTTTCAAAGAGCTAGCACAAACCGTGTGTGATTTAGATTTCCAACTACGTGTATCCATATAGGAGAAAACAGAGTGAAACCTAAACATGAAAACGGTTACTGCAAAGGAACGGTTTAACCTAGAAGAACGAAATTTGGTTAGCCAAGTGGGATTGGTGTACTGATCATGACCTGCAAGTATCATCAAGATTGGGAGAAAAAATGTTGCTGAGAATACAGGAAACTCGTAGTTTTTTTGGAAGCTTGGCAACCCCTTTCAATGAAAGTGATTCTCGTCAGTCTCTGCTTGGGGCGACTTCAATAGGACACAAACCATACTGATACAACTTTCAACTACATTATTGTGCCAAGCTTTAAAGAGCTAGCACAAAACGTGTTAGATTTAGAGTTCCAACTACATGTATCCATATAGGAGAAAACAGAGTGAAACCTAAATATGAAAACGGTTACTGCAAAGGAACGGTTTAACATAGAAGAACGAAATTTGGTGAGCCAATTTGGATTGGTGTACGGATCATTAAATGGAAGTATCATCAAGATTGGGTGAAAAAATGTGTGCTGAGATTTCAGGAATCTCACAGTTTTTTGGAAGCTTGGCAACCCCTTTCAATGAAAGTGATTCTCGTCAGTCTCTGCTTGGGGCTACTTCAATAGGACACAAACCAGAGAGATAGAAATTGGAACTGCATTATTGCGCCACGTTTCAAAGAGCTAGCACAAACCGTGTTTGATTTAGAGTTCCAACTACATGTATCCATATAGGAGAAAACAGAGTGAAACCTAAACATGAAAAAGGTTACTGCAAAGGAATGGTTTAACCTAGAAGAACGAAATTTGGTGAGCCAATTTGGATTGTGTACTGATCATTAAATGGAAGTATCATCAAGATTGGGTGAAAAAATGTTTGCTGAGATTTCAGGAATCTCACAGTTTTTTGGAAGCTTGGCAACCCATTTCAATGAAAGTGATTCTCGTCAGTCTCTGCTTGGGGCTACTTCAATAGGACACAAACATAGCGATAGAACTTGAAACTACATTATTGTGGCAAGTTTCAAAGAGCTAGAACAAACCGTGTTTGATTTAGAATTCCAACTACATGTATCCATATAGGCGAAAACAGAGTGAAACGTAAACATGAAAACGGTTACTGCAAAGGAACGGTTTAACCTAGAAGAACGAAATTTGGTGAGCCATGTGAGATTGGTGTACTGATCATTAAATGGAGGTATCATCAAGATTGGGTGAAAAAATGTTTGCTGAGATTTCAGGAAACTCGTAGTTTTTTGGAAGCTTGGCAACCCCTTTCAATGAAAGTGATTCTCGTCAGTCTCTGCTTGGGGCTACTTCAATAGGACACAAACCATAGCGATATAACTTGGAACTAATTTATTGTGCCAACTTTCAAAGAGCTAGCACAAACCGTGTTTGATTTAGAGTTCCAACTACAAGTATCCATATAGGAGAAAACAGAGTGAAACCTAAACATGAAAACGGTTACTGCAAAGGAACGGCTTAACTTAGAAGAACGCAATTTGGTGTGACAAGTGGGATTCATGTACTGTTCACTAAATGCAAGTATCATCAAGATTGGGTGAAAAAATGTTTGCTGAGATTTCAAGAAACTCGCAGTTTTTTGGAAGCTTGGCAACCCCTTTCAATGAACGTGATTCTCGTCAGTCTCTGCTTGGGGCTACTTCAATAGGACACAAACCATAGCGATAGATCTGGGAACTACATTATTGTGCCAAGTTTCAAAGAGCTAGCACACACCGTGTTTGATTTAGATTTCCAACTACATGTATCCATACAGGAGAAAACAGAGTGAAACCTAAACATGAAAACGGTTACTGCAAAGGAACGGTTTAACCTAGAAGAACGAAACTTGGTGAGCCAAGTGGGATTGGTGTACTGATCATTACCTGCAAGTATCATCAAGATTGGGTGAAAAAATGTTTGCTGAGATTTCAGGAAACTCGCAGTTTTATGGATGCTTGGCAACCCCGTTCAATGAAAGTGATTCTCGTCAGTCTCTGTTTGGGGCTACTTCAATAGGACACAAAACATAGCGATACAACTTGGAACTACATTATTGTGAAAAGCTTTAAAGAGCTAGCACGAACCGTGTTTGATTTAGAGTTCAAACTACGTGTATCCATATAGGAGAAAACAGAGTGAAACCTAAACATGAAAACGGTTACTGCAAAGGAACGGATTAACCTAGAAGAACGAAATTTGGTGTGCCAAGTGGGATTCATGTACTGATCACTACCTGCAAGTATCATCAAGATTGAGTGAAAAAAATGTTTGCTGAGATTTCAGGAAAGTCGCAGTTTTTTTGAAGCTTGGCAACCCCTTTCAATGAAAGTGATTCTCGTCAGTCTCTGCTTGGGCCTACTTCAATAGGACAGAAACCATAGCGATAGACCTTGGAACTACATTATTGTGCCAATCTTTAAAGAGCTAGCACACACCGTGTTTGATTTAGATTTCCAATTACATGTATCCATATAGGAGAAAACAGAGTGAAACCTAAACATGAAAACGGTTACTGCAAAGGAACGGTTTAACCTAGAAGAACAAAATTTGGTGTGCCAAGTGGGATTCATGTACTGATCACTAAATGCAAGTATCATCAAGATTGGGTGAAAAAATGTTTGCTGAGATTTCAGGAAACTCGCAGTTTTTTGGAAGCTTGGCAACCCCTTTCAATGAAAGTGATACTCGTCAGTCTCTGCTTGGGGCTACTTCAATAGGACACAAACCATAGCGATACAACTTGGAACTACATTATTGTGCCAAGTTTCAAATTGCTAGCACACACCGTGTTTGATTTAGAGTTCCAACTACATGTATCCATATAGGAGAAAACAGAGTGAAACCTAAACATGAAAACGGTTACTGCAAAGGAATGGTTTAACTTAGAAAAACGAAATTTGGTGAGCCAATTGGGATTGGTATACTGATCATTAAGTGGAAGTATCATCATGATTGGGTGAAAAAATGTTTGCTGAGATTTCAGGAATCTCACAGTTTTTTTGGAAGCTTGGCAAACCCTTTCAATGAAAGTGATCCTCGTCAGTCTCTGCTTGGGGCTACTTCAATAGGACACAAACCATAGCGATGGAACTTGGAACTACATTATTGTGCCACGTTTCAAAGAGCTTGCATAAACCATGTTTGATTTAGAGTACCAACTACATGTATCCATATAGGAGAAAACAGAGTGAAACCTAAACATGAAAACGGTTACTGCAAAGGAACGGTTTAACCTAGAAGAACGAAATTTGGTGAGCCAAGTGGGATTGGTGTACTGATCATTTCCTGCAAGTATCATCAAGATTGGGTGAAAAAATGTTTGCTGAGATTTCAGGAACTCGTCTTTTTTTGGAAGCTTGGCAACCTCTTTCAATGAAAGTGATTCTCGTCAGTCTCTGCTTGGGTCTACTTCAATACTACACAAACCATAGCGATAGAACTTCGAACTACATTATTGTGCCAAGTTTCAAAGAGCTAGCACAAACCGTGTTTGATTTAGAGTTCCAACTACATGTATCCATATAGGATAAAACAAAGTTAAACCTAAACATGAAAACGGTTACTGCAAAGGAACGGTTTAACCTAGAAGAACGAATTTGGTGAGCCAAGTGGGATGGGTGGGCTGATCAATAACTGGAAGTATCATCAAGATTGGGTGAAAAAATGTTTGCTGAGATTTCAGGAATCTCACAGTTTTTTTGGAAGATTGGCAAACCCTTTCAATGAAAGTGATCCTCGTCAGTCTCTGCTTGGGGCTACTTCAATAGGACACAAACCATAGCGATGGAACTTGGAACTACATTATTGTGCCAGGTTTCAAAGAGCTTGCACAAACCGTGTTTGATTTAGAGTTCCAAATACATGTAGCCATATAGGAGAAAACAGAGTGAAACCTAAACATGAAAACGGTTACTGCAAAGGAACGGTTTAACCTAGAAGAACGAAATTTGGTGAGCCAAGTGGGATTGGTGTACTGATCATTACCTGCAAGTATCATCAAGATTGGGTGAAAAAGTGTGTGCTGAGATTTCAGGAAACTCGCAGTTTTTTGGAAGTTGGCAACCCCTTTCAATGAAAGTGATTCTCGTCAGTCTCTGCTTGGGGCTACTTCAATAGGACACGAATCATAGCGATAGAACTTGGAACTACATTATTGTGCCAAGTTTCAAAGAGCTAGCACAAAGCGTGTTTGATTAAGAGTTCCAACTACATGTATCCATATAGGAGAAAACAGAGTGAAACCGAAACATGAAAAGGTTACTGCAAAGGAACGGTTTAACCTAGAAGAACGAAATTTGGTGAGCCAAGTGGGATTGGTGGGCTGATGATTAAATGGAAGTATCATCGAGATTGGGTGAAAAATGTTTGCTGAGATTTCAGTAAAATCCTACTTTTTGGAAGCTTGGCAACCCCTTTCAATGAAAGTGATTCTCGTCAGTCTCTGCTTGGGGCTACTTCAATAGGACACAAACCATAGCGATAGAACTTGGAACTACATTATTGTGCCAAGTTTCAAAGAGCTTGCACAAACCGTGTATGATTTAGAGTTCCAACTACATGTATCCATATAGGAGAAAACAGAGTGAAACCTAAACATGAAAACGGTTACTGCAAAGGAACGGTTTAACCTAGAAGAACGAAATTTGGTTAGTCAAGTGGGATTGGTGTACTGATCATGACCTGCAAGTATCATCAAGATTGGGAGAAAAAATGTTTGCTGAGATTACAGGAAACTCGTAGTTTTTTGGAAGCTTGGAAAAACCTTTCAATGAAAGTGATTCTCGTCAGTCTCTGCTTGGGGCTACTTCAATAGGACACAAACCTTAGCGATAGAACGTGGAACTACATTATTGTGCAAAGTTTAAAAGAGCTAGCACAAACCGTGTATGATTTAGAGTTCAAACTACATGTATCCATATAGGAGAAAAATAGAGTGAAACCTAAACATGAAAACGGTTACTGCAAAGAACGGTTTAACCTAGAGGAACGAAATTTGGTGAGCCAAGTGGGATTGGTGGGCTGATCATTAAATGGAAGTATCATCAAGGTTGGGTGAAAAAATATTTGCTAAGATTTCAGGAAACTCATAGGTTTTCGGAAGCTTGGCAACCCTTTTAATGAAAGTGATTCTCGTCAGTCTCTGCTTGGGGCTACTTGAATAGGACACAAACCATAGCTATACAACTTAGAACTACATTATTGTGCAAGATTCAAAGAGCTAGCACCCAGCGTGTTTGATTTAGAGTTCCAACTACATGTATCCATATAGTAGAAAAGAGAGTGAAACCTAAACATGAAAACGGTTACTGAAAAGGTACGGTTTAACCTAGAAGAACGAAATTTGGTGAGCCAAGTGGGATTGGTGGGCTGATCATTGCAAGGAAGAATCATCAAGATTGGGTGAAAAAATGTTTGCTGAGATTTCAGGAAACTCATAGTTTTTTGGAAGCATGGCAACCCCTTTCAATGAAATTGATTCTCGTCAGTCTCTGCTTGGGGGTACTTCAATAGGACACAAACCATAGCGATAGAACTTGAACTACATAATTGTGCCAAGTTTCAAAGAGCTAGCACAAACCGTGTTTGACTTAGAGTTCCAACTACATGTATCCATATAGGAGAAACAGAGTGAAACCTAAACATGAAAACGGTTACTGCAAAGGAACGGTTTAACCTAGAAGAATGAAATTTGGTGTGCCAAGTGGGATTCATGTACTGATCACTACCTGCAAGTATCATCAAGATTGGGTGAAAAAATGTTTGCTGAAATTTCAGGAAACTCGCAGTTTTTTGGAAGCTTGGCAACCCCTTTCAATGAAAGTGATGCTCGTCAGTCTCTGCTTGGGCTACTTCAATAGGACACAAACCATAGCGATACAACTTGGAACTACATTATTGTGCCAAGCTTTCAAGAGCTAGCACAAACCGTGTTTGATTTAGAGTTCCAACTAAATGTATCTATATAGGAGAAAACAGAGTGAAACCTAAACATGAAAACGGTTACTGCAAAGGAACGGTTTAACCTAAAAGAACGAAATTTGGTGAGCCATGTGAGATTGGCGTACTGATCATTAAATGGAGGTATCATCAAGATTGGGTGAAAAAATGTTTGCTGAGATTTCAGGAAACTCGTAGTTTTTTGGAAGCTTGGCAACCCCTTTTAATGAAAGTGATTCTCGTCAGTCTCTGCTTGGGCTACTTCAATAGGACACAAACCATAGCGATAGAACTTGGAACTACATGATTTTTCCAAGTTTCAAAGTGCTAGCACATACCGTGTTTGATTTAGAGTTCCAACTACATGTATCCATATAGGAGAAAACAGAGTGAAACCTAAACATGAAAACGGTTACTGCAAAGGAATGGTTTAACCTAGAAAAACGAAATTTGGTGAGCCAATTTGGATTGGTATACTGATCATTAAGTGGAAGTATCATCAATATTGGGTGAAAAAATGTTTGCTGAGATTTCAGGAATCTCACAGTTTTTTGGAAGCTTTTCAACCCCTTTCAAAGAAAGTGATTCTCATCAGTCTCTGCTTGGGGCTTCTTCAATAGGATACAAACCATAGCGATAGAACTTGAAACTACATTATTGTGCCAAGTTTCAAAGAGCTAGCACAAACCGTGTTTGATTTAGAGTTCCAACTACATGTATCCATATAGGAGAAAACAGAGTGAAACCTAAACATGAAAAGGTTACTGCAAAGGAACGGTTTAACCTAGAAGAACGAAATTTGGTGAGCCAAGTGGGATTGGTGGGCTGATCATTAAATGGAAGTATCATCAAGATTGGGTGAAAAATGTTTGCTGAGATTTCAGGAAAATCCTAGTTTTTGGAAGCTTGGCAACCCCTTTCATGAAAGTGATTCTCGTCAGTCTCTGCTTGGGGGTACTTCAATAGGACACAAACCATAGCGATAGAACTTGGAACTACATTATTGTGCCAAGTTTCAAAGAGCTTGCACAAAAAGTGTATGATTTAGAGTTCCAACTACATGTATCCATATAGGAGAAAAACAGAGTGAAACCTAAACATGAAAACGGTTACTGCAAAGGAACGGTTTAACCTAAAGAACGAAATTTGGTTAGGCAAGTGGGATTGGTGTACTGATCATGACCTGCAAGTATCATCAAGATTGGGAGAAAAAATGTTTGCTGAGATTACAGGAAACTCGTAGTTTTTTGGAAGCTTGGAAAAACCTTTCAATGAAAGTGATTCTCGTCAGTCTCTGCTTGGGGCTACTTCAATAGGACACAAACCTTAGCGATAGAACTTGGAACTACATTATTGTGCCAAGCTTTAAAGAGCTAGCACACACCGTGTTTGATTTAGAGTTCAAACTACATGTATCCATATAGGAGAAAATAGAGTGAAACCTAAACATGAAAACGGTTACTACAAAGGAACGGTTTAACCTAGAAGAACGAAATTTGGTGTGCCATGTGGGATTCATGTACTGATCACTACCTGCAAGTATCATCAAGATTGGTAGAAAAAATGTTTGCTGAAACTTCTGGAAACTCGCAGTTTTTTGGAAGCTTGGCAACCCCTATCAATGAAAAGTGATTCTCGTCAGTCTCTGCTTGGGGATACTTCAATACTACACAAATCATAGCGATAGAACTTGGAACTACATTATTGTGCCAAGTTTCAAAGAGCTAGCACAAACCGTGTTTGATTTCGAGTTAAAACTACATGTATCCATATAAGAGAAAACAGAGTGAAACCTAAACATGAATACGGTGACTGCAAAGGAACGGTTTAACCTAGAAGAATGAAATTTAAAGTGCCAAGTGGGATTCATGTACTGATCACTAAATGCAAGTATCATCAAGATGGGGTGAAAAAATGTTTGCTGAGATTTCAGGAAACTTGCAGTTTTTTGGAAGCTTGGCAACCGCTTTCAATGAAGTGATTCTCGACAGTCTCTGTTTGGGGCTACTTCAATAGGACACAAACCATAGCGATAGATCTTGGAACTACATTATTGTGCCAAGTTTCAAAGAGCTAGCACAAACCGTGTTTGATTTAGAGTTCCAACTACATGTATCCATATAGGAGAAAACAGAGTGAAACCTAAACATGAAAACAGTTACTGCAAAGGAACGGTTTAACCTAGCAGAACGAAATTTGGTGAGCCAAGTGGGATTGTGTACTGATCATTACCTGCAAGTGTCCTCAAGATTGGGTGAAAAAATGTTTGCTGAAATTTCAGGAAACTCGCAGTTTTTTAGAAGCTTGGCAACCCCTTTCAATGAAAGTGATTCTCGTCAGTCTCTGCTTGGGGCTACTTCAACAGGACACAAACCATCGCGATACATCTTGGAACTACATTATTGTGCCAAGTTTCAAAGAGCTAGCACAAACCGTGTTTGATTTAGAGTTCCAACTACATGTATCCATATAGGAGAAAACAGAGTGAAACCTAAACATGAAAACGGTTACTGCAAAGGAACGGTTTAACCTAGAAGAACGAAATTTCCTGTGCCAAGTGGGATTCATGTACTGATCACTAAATGCAAGTATCATAAAGATGGGGTGAAAAAATGTTTGCTGAGATTTCAGGAAGCTCGCAGTTTTTTGGAAGCTTGGCAACCCCTTTCAATGAAAGTGATTCTCGACAGTCTCTGCTTGGGGCTACTTCAATAGGACACAAACCATAGCGATAGATCTTGGAACTACATTATTGTGCCAAGCTTTAAAGAGCTAGCACACACCGTGTTTGATTTAGAGTTCAAACTACATGTATCCATATAGGAGAAAATAGAGTGAAACCTAAACATGAAAACGGTTACTACAAAGGAACGGTTTAACCTAGAAGAACGAAATTTGGTGTGCCATGTGGGATTCATGTACTGATCACTACCTGCAAGTATCATCAAGATTGGGAGAAAAAATGTTTGCTGAAGCTTCAGTAAACTCGCAGTTTTTTGGATTCTTGGCAACCCCTTTCAATGAAAGTGATTCTCGTCAGTCTCTGCTTGGGGCTACTTCAATACTACACAAACCATAGCGATAGAACTTGGAACTACATTATTGTGCCAAGTTTCAAAGAGCTAGCACACACCGTGTTTGATTTAGAGTTCCAACTACATGTATCCATATAGGAGAAAACAGAGTGAAACCTAAACATGAAAAGGGTTACTGCAAAGGAACGGTTTAACCTAGAAGAACGAAATTTTGTGAGCCAATTGGGATTGGTGTACAGATCATTAAATGGAAGTATCATCAAGATTGGGTGAAAAAATGTTTGCTGAGATTTCAGGAATCTCACAGTTTTTTGGAAGCTTGGCAACCCCTTTCAATGAAAGTGATTCTCGTCAGTCTCTGCTTGGGGATACTTCAACAGGACACAAACCATAGAGATAGATCTTGGAACTACATTATTGTGCCAAGGTTCAAATAGCTAGCACAAACCGTGTTTGATTTAGAGTTCCAACAACATGTATACATATAGGAGAATACAGAGTGAAACCTAAACATGAAAACGGTTACTGCAAAGGAACGGTTTAACCAAAAGAACGAAATTTGTTGAGCCAAGTGGGATTGGTGGGCTGATCATTAAATGGAAGTATCATCAAGATTGGGTGAAAAAATGTTTGCTGAGATTGCCGGAAACTCGTACTTTTTGGAAGCTTGGCAACCCCTTTCAATGAAAGTGATTCTCGTCAGTCTCTGCTTGGGGCTTCCTCAAAAGGTTACAAACCATAGCGATAGAACTTGGAACTACATTACTGTGCCAAGTTTCAAAGAGCTAGTACAAACCGTGTTTGATTTAGAGTTCCAACTACATGTATCCATATAGGAGAAAACAGAGTGAAACCTAAACATGAAAACGGTTTCTGCAAAGGAACGGTTTAACCTAGAAGAACGAAATTTGGTGAGCTAAGTTGGGATTGGTAGGCTGATCATTAAATGGAAGTTTCATCAAGATTGGGTGAAAAAATGTTTGCTCAGATTTGAGGAAACTGGCAGGTTTTTGGAAGCTTGGCAACCTTTTTCAATGAAAGTGATTCTCGTCAGTCTCTGCTTGGGGCTACTTCAATAGTACACAAACCATAGCGATAGATCTTGGAACTACATTACTGTGCCAACTTTCAAAGAGCTTGCACAAACCGTGTTTGATTTCGAGTTCCAACTACATGTATCCATATAGGAGAAAACAGATTGAAACCTAAACATGAAAATGCTTACTGCAAAGGAACGGTTTAACACTAGAAGAAAGAAATTTGGTGAGCCAAGTGGGATTCATGTACTGATCACTACCTGCAAGTATCATCAAGATTGGGTGAAAAAAATGTTTACTGAGATTTCAGGAAACTCGTAGTTTTTTGGAAGCTTGGCAACACCTTTCAACGAAAGTGATTCTCGTCAGTCTCTGCTTGGGGCTACTTCAATAGGACACAAACCATAGCGATAGAACTTGGAACTACATTATTGTGCCAAGTTTCAAAGAGCTAGCACAAACCGTGTTTGATTTCGAGTTCCAACTACATGTATCCATATAGGAGAAAACAGAGTGAAACCTAAACATGAAAACGGTTACTGCAAAGGAACGGTTTAACCTAGAAGAACGAAATTTGGTGAGCCAAGTGGGATGGGTGTACTGATCATTAAATGGAAGCATCATCAAGATTGGGTGAAAAAATGTTTGCTGAGATTTCAGGAAACTCGTAGTTTTTTGGAAGCTTGGCAACCCCTTTCAATGAAAGTGATTCTCGTCAGTCTCTGCTTGGGGGTACTTCAATAGGACAGAAACCATAGCGATAGAACTTGGAACTACATTATTGTGCCATGTTTCAAAGAGCTAGCACAAACCGTGTTTGATTTAGAGTTCCAACTACATGTATCCATATAGGAGAAAAGAGAGTGAAACCTAAACATGAAAACGATTACTGCAAAGGAACGGTTTAACCTAGAAGAACGAAATTTGGTGAGCCGATTGGGATTGGTGGGCTGATCATTAAATGGTAGTTTCATCAAGATTGGGTGAAAAAATGTTTGCTGAGATTTCAGGAAACTCGTAGTTTTTTGGAAACTTGGCAACACCTTTCAATGAAAGTGATTCTCGTCAGTCTCTGCTTGGGGCTACTTCAATAGGACACAAAGCATAGCGATAGAACTTGGAACTACATTATTGTGCCAAGTTTCAAAGAGCTAGCACAAACCGTGTTTGATTTAGAGTTCCAAATACATGTATCCATATAGGAGAAAACAGAGTGAAACCTAAACATGAAAACGGTTACTGCAAATTAACGATTTAACCTAGAAGAAAGAAATTTGGTGAGCCAAGTGGGATTGGTGGGCTGATCATTAAATGGAAGTATCATCAACATTGGGTCAAAAAATGTTTGCTGAGATTTCCGGAATCTCGCAGTTATTTGAAAGCTTGGCAACCCCTTTCAATGAAAGTGATTCTCGTCAGTCTCTGCTTGGGGCTACTTCAATAGGACACAAGCCATAGCGATAGAACTTGGACCTACATTGTTGTGCCAAGTTTCATAGACCTTGCACAACCCGAGTTTGATTTAGAGTTCCAACTACATGTATCCATATAGGAGAAAACAGAGTGAAACCTAAACATGTAAACGGTTACTGCAAAGGAACGGTTTAACCTAGAAGAACGAAATTTGGTGAGCCAAGTGGGATTGGTGGGCTGATCATTAAATGCAAGTTTCATCAAGATTGGGTGAAAAAATGTTTGCTGCGATTTCAGGCAACCCGTACTTTTTGGAAGCTTGGCAACCCCTTACAGTGAAAGTGATTCTCGTCAGTCTCTGCTTGGGGCTACATCAATAGAACACAAACCATAGCGGTAGAACTTGGAACTACATTATTGTGCCAAGTTTCAAAGAGCTAGCACAAACCGTGTTTGATTTC
>NW_027552805.1:0-56387 GCF_045843805.1 Urocitellus parryii | reverse complement strand
GAGACCGACGAGAATCACTTTCATTGAAAGGGGTTGCCAAGCTTCCAAAAATCTACGAGTTTCCTAAAATCTCAGCAAACATTTGTTCACCCAATCTTGATGGTACTGGCAGGTAATTATCAGTACACCAGTCCCACTTGGCTCACCAAATTTCGTTCTTCTCTTTTAAACCGTTCCTTTGCAGTAACCGTTTTCATGTTTAGGTTTCACTCTATTTTCTCCGATACGGATACATGTAGTTGGAACTCTAAACCAAACACGGTTTGTACTAGCTCTTTTAAACTTGGCACAATAATGTAGTTCCAAGTTTTATCCCTATGATTTGTGTCATATGGAAGTAGCCCCAAGCAGAGACCGACGAGAATCACTTTCATTGATTGGGGATGCCAAGCTTCCAAAAAACTACGAGGTTCCTGAAATCTCAGCAAACATTTTTTCAACCAATCTTGATGATACTGGCAGGTAATGATAAGTACACCAATCCCACTTGGCTCACCAAATTTCGTTCTTCTAGTTTAAACCTTTCCTTTGCAGGAACCGTTTTCATGTTTAGGTTTCACTCTGTTTTCTCCTATATGGATACATGTAGTTGGAACTTTAATCAAACACGGTTTGTGCTAGCTCTTTGAAACTTGGCACAATAATGTAGTTCCACGTTCTATCGATAAGTTTTGTGTCCTATTGAAGTAGCTCCAAGCAGAGACTGACCAGAATCACATTCATTGAAAGGGGTTGCCAAGCTTCCAAAAAACTACGAATTTCCTGAACTCTCAGCAAACATTTTTTTCACCCAATTTTGATGATACTTGCAGGTAATGATCAGTACACCAATCCCACTTGGCTCACCAAATTTCGTTCTTCTAGGTTAAACCATTCCTTTGCAGTAACCGTTTTCATGTTTAGGTTTCACTCTGTTTTCTCCTATATGGATATATGTAGTTGGAACTCTAAATCAAACACGGTTTGTGCTAGCTCTTTGAAACTTGGCACAATAATGTAGTTCCAAGTTCTATCGCTATGATTTGTGTCCTATGGAAGTAGCCCCAAGCAGAGACCAACGAGAATCACTTTCATTGATTGGGGTTGCCAAGCTTCCAAAAAACTACGAGTTTAATGAAATCTCTGCAAACTTTTTTTCACCAAATCTTGATGATACTGGCAGGTAATGATCAGTACACCAATCCCACTTGGCTCACCAAATTTCGTTCTTCTAGTTTAAACCGTTCCTTTGCAGGAACCGTTTTCATGTTTAGGTTTCACTCTGTTTTCTCCTATATGGATACATGTAGTTGGAACTTTAATCAAACACGGTTTGTGCTAGCTCTTTGAAACTTGGCACAATAATGTAGTTCCAAGTTCTATCGATATGGTTTGTGTCCTATTGAAGTAGCCCCAAGCAGAGACCGACGAGAATCACTTTCATTGAAAGGGGTTGCCAAGCTTCCAAAAAACTACGAGTTTCCTAAAATCTCAGCAAACAATTTTTCACCCAATCTTGATGGTACTGGCAGATAATGATAAGTACACCAATCCCACTTGGCTCACCATATTTCGTTCTTCTAGTTTAAACCGTTTCTTTGCAGTAACCGTTTTCATGTTTAGGTTTCACTCTATTTTCTCCTAAACGGATACATGTAGTTGGAACTCTAAACCAAACACGGTTTGTGCTAGCTCTTTGAAACTTGGCACAATAATGTAGTTCCAAGTTCTATCCCTATGATTTGTGTCATATGGAAGTAGCCCCAGGCAGAGACCGACGAGAATCACTTTCATTGATTGGGGTTGCCAAGCTTCCAAAAAACTACGAGTTTCCTGAAATCTCAGCAAACATTTTTTTCAACCAATCTTGATGATACTGGCAGGTAATGATCAGTTCACCAATCCCACTTGGCTCACCAAATTTCGTTCTTCTAGTTTAAACCGTTCCTTCGCAGGAACCGTTTTCATGTTTAGGTTTCACTCTGTTTTCTCCTATATGGATATATGTAGTTGGAACTCTAAATCAAACACGGTTTGTGCTAGCTCTTTGAAACTTGGCACAGTAATGTAGTTCCAAGTTCTATCACTATGGTTTGTGTCCTATTGAAGTAGCCCCAAGCAGAGACTGACGAGAATCACTTTCATTGAGAGGGGTTGCCAAGTTTCCGAAAAACTACGAGTTTCCTGAAATCTCAGCAAACATTTTTTCACCCAATCTTGATGATACTGGCAGGTAATGATCAGTACACCAATCCCACTTGGCTCACCAAATTTCGTTCTTCTAGATTAAACCATTCCTTTGCAGTAACCGTTTTCATGTTTAGGTTTCACTCTGTTTTCTCCTATATGGATACGTGTAGTTGGAACTCTAAATGAAACACGGTTTGTGCTAGCTCTTTGAAACTTGGCACAATAATGTAGTTCCAAGTTCTATCGCTACGATTTGTGTCCTATGGAAGTAGCCCCAAGCAGAGACCAACGAGAATCGCTTTATTGATTGGGGTTGCCAAGCTTCCAAAAAACTACGAGTTTAATGAAATCTCAGCAAACATTTTTTCACCCAATCTTGATGATACTGGCAGGTAATGATCAGTACACCAATCCCACTTGGCTCACCAAATTTCGTTCTTCTAGTTTAAACCGTTCCTTTGCAGGAACCGTTTTCATGTTTAGGTTTCACTCTGTTTTCTCCTATATGGATACATGTAGTTGGAACTTTAATCAAACATGGTTTGTGCTAGCTCTTTGAAACTTGGCACAATAATGTAGTTCCAAGTTCTATCGCTATGGTTTGTGTCCTTTTGAAGTAGCTCCAAGCAGAGACTGACCAGAATCACATTCATTGAAAGGGGTTGCCAAGCTTCCAAAAAACTACGAATTTCCTGAAATCTCAGCAAACATTTTTTCACCCAATCTTGATGATACTGGCAGGTAATGATCAGTACACCAATCCCACTTGGCTCACCAAACTTCGTTCTTCTAGTTTAAACCGTTCCTTTGCAGTAACTGTTTTCATGTTTAGGTTTCACTCTGTTTTCTCCAATATGGATACATGTAGTTGGAACTCTAAATCAAACACATTTTGTGCTAGCTCTTTGAAACTTGGCACAATAATGTAGTTCCATGATCTATCGCTATGGTTTGTGTCCTATGGAAGTAGGCCCAAGCAGAGACTGACGAGAATCACATTCATTGAAAGGGATTGCCAAGCTTCCGAAAAACTACGAGTTTCCTGAAATCTCAGCAAACATTTTTTCACCCAATCTTGATGATACTGGCAGGTAATGATAAGTATACCAATCCCACTTGGCTCACCAAATTTCGTTCTTCTAGGTTAAACCGTTCCTTTGCAGTAACCGTTTTCATGTTTAGGTTTCACTCTGTTTTCTCCTATATGGATACATGTAGTTGGAACTCTAAATCAAACACAGTTTCTGTTAGCTCTTTGAAACTTGGCACAATAATGTAGTTCCAAGTTCTATCGCTATGGTTTGTGTCCTATTGAAGTAGCCCCAAGCAGAGTCTGACGACAATCACTTTCATTGAAAGGGGTTGCCAAGATTCCAAAAAACTACGAGTTTCCTGAAATCTCAGCAAACATTATTTCACCCATCTTGATGATACTGTCAGGTAATGATAAGTACACCAATCCCACTTGGCTCACCAAATTTCGTTCTTCTAGGTTAAACCGTTCCTTTGCAGGAACCGTTTTCATGTTTAGTTTCACTCTGTTTTCTCCTATATGGATACATGTAGTTGGAACTCTGAATCAAACACGGTTTGTGCTACCTCTTTGAAACTTGGCACAATAATGTAGTTCCAAGTTCTTTCGCTATGGTTTGTGTCCTTTGGAAGTAGCCCCAAGCAGAGACCGACGAGAATCACTTTCATTGATTGGGGTTGCCAAGCTTCCAAAAAACTACGAGTCTCTTGAAATCTCAGCAAACATTTTTTCACCCAATCTTGATGGTACTGGCAGGTAATGATCAGTACACCAATCCCACTTGGCTCACCAAATTTCGTTCTTCTAGTTTAAACCATTCCTTTGCAGGAACCGTTTTCATGTATAGGTTTCACTCTTTTTTCTCCTATATGGATACATGTAGTTGGAACTCTAAATCAAACACGGTTTGTGCTAGCTCTTTGAAACTTGGCACAATAATGTAGTTCCAAGTTCTATCCCTATGGTTTGTGTCCTATTGAAGTAGCCCCAAGCAGAGACTGACGAGAATCACTTTCATTGAAAGGGGTTGCCAAGGTTTCGAAAAACTACGAGTTTCCTGAAATCTCAGCAAACATTATTTCACCCAATCTTGATGATACTGTCAGGTAATGATAAGTACACCAATCCCACTTGGCTCACCAAATTTCGTTCTTCTAGGTTAAACCGTTCCTTTGCAGGAACCGTATTCATGTTTAGGTTTCACTCTGTTTTCTCTATATGGATACATGTAGTTGGAACTCTGAATCAAACACGGTTTGTGCTACCTCTTTGAAACTTGGCACAATAATGTAGTTCCAAGTTCTTTCGCTATGGTTTGTGTCCTATGGAAGTAGCCCCAAGCAGAGACCGACGAGAATCACTTTCATTGATTGGGGTTGCCAAGCTTCCAAAAAACTACGAGTTTCCTGAAATCTCAGCAAACATTTTTTCACCCAATCTTGATGATACTGGCAGGTAATGATCAGTACACCAATCCCACTTGGCTCACCAAATTCCGTTCTTCTAGTTTAAAGCGTTCCTTTGCAGGAACCGTTTTCATGTATAGGTTTCACTCTTTTTTCTCCTATATGGATACATGTAGTTGGAACTTTAATCAAACATGGTTTGTGCTAGCTCTTTGAAACTTGGCACAATAATATAGTTCCAAGTTCTATCGCTATGGTTTGTGTCCTATGGAAGTAGCCCCAAGCAGGACTGACGAGAATCACATTCATTGAAAGGGGTTGCCAAGCTTCCAAAAAACTACGAATTTCCTGAAATCTCAGCAAACATTTTTTCACCCAATCTTGATGGTACTGGCAGGTAATGATCAGTAAACCAATCCAACTCGGCTCACCAAATTTCGTTCTTCTAGGTTAAACCATTCCTTTGCAGGAACCGTTTTCATGTTTAGGTTTCACTCTGTTTTCTCCTATATGGATACATGTAGTTGGAACTCTAAATCAAACACGGTTTCTCTTAGCTCTTTGAAACGTGGCACAATAATGTAGTTCCAAGTTCTATCGCTATGGTTTGTGTCCTATTGAAGTAGCCCCAAGCAGAGACTGACGAGAATCACTTTCATTGAAAGGGGTTGCCAAGCTTCCGGAAAACTACGAGTTTCCTGAAATCTCAGCAAAAATTTTTTCACCCAATCTTGATGATACTGGCAGGTAATGATAAGTACACCAATCCCACTTGGCTCACCAAATTTCGTTCTTCTAGGTTAAACGGTTCCTTTGCAGGAACCGTTTTCATGTTTAGGTTTCACTCTGTTTTCTCCTATAGGGATACATGTAGTTGGAACTCTAAATCAAACACGGTTTGTGCTAGCTCTTTGAAACTTGGCACAATAATGTAGTTCCAATTTCTATCGCTATGGTTTGTGTCCTATGGAAGTAGCCCCAAGCAGAGACTGACGAGAATCACATTCATTGAAAGGGGTTGCCAAGCTTCCAAAAAACTATGAATTTCCTGAAATCTCAGCAAACATTTGTTCACCCAATCTTGATGGTACTGGCAGGTAATGATCAGTACACCAATCCAACTTGGCTCACCAAATTTCGTTCTTCTAGGTTAAACCGTTCCTTTGCAGTAACCGTTTTTATGTTTAGGTTTCACTCTGTTTTCTCCTATATGGATACATGTAGTTGGAACTCTAATCAAACACGGTTTGTGCTAGATCTTTGAAACTTGGCACAATAATGTAGTTCCAAGTTCTATCGCTATGGTTTGTGTCCTATTGAAGTAGGCCCAAGCAGAGACTGACGAGAATCACATTCATTGAAAGGGATTGCCAAGCTTCCAAAAAACAACGAATTCCTGAAATCTCAGCAAACATTTTTTTCACCCAATCTTGATGATACTGGCAGGTAATGATCAGTACACCAATCCCACTTGGCTGACCAAATTTCGTTCTTCTAGGTTAAACCGTTCCTTTGCAGGAACCGTTTTTATGTTTAGGTTTCACTGTTTTCTCGTATATCGATACATGTAGTTGGAACTCTAAATCAAACATGGTTTCTGTTAGCTCTTTGAAACTTGGTACAATAATGTAGTTCCAAGTTCTATCGCTATGGTTTGTGTCCTATGGAAGTAGCCCGAAGCAGAGACTGATGAGAATCACTTTCATTGAAAGGGGTTGCCAAGTTTCCAAAAAACTACGAGTTTCCTGAAATCTCAGCAAACATTTGTTCACCCAATCTTGATGATACTTGCAGGTAATAATCAGTACACCAATCCCACTTGGCTCACCAAATTTCGTTCTTCTAGGTTAAACCGTTCCTTTGCAGGAACCGTTTTCATGTTTAGGTTTCACTCTGTTTTCTCCTATATGGATACATGTAGTTGGAAGTCTAAATCAAACACGGTTTGTGCTAGCTCTTTGAAACTTGGCACAATAATGTAGTTCCAAGTTCTATCGCTATGGTTTGTGTCCTATTGAAGTAGCCCCAAGCAGAGACTGACGAGAATCACTTTCATTGAAAGGGGTTGCCAAGCTTCCAAAAAACTACGAATTTCCTGAAATCTCAGCAAACATTTGTTCACCCAATTTTGATGGTACTGGCAGGTAATGATCAGTACACCAATCCCACATGGCTCACCAAATTTCGTTCTTCTAGGTTAAACCGTTCCTTTGCAGTAACCGTTTTCATGTTTAGGTTTCACTCTGTTTCCTCCTATATGGATACATGTATTTGGAACTCTAAATCAAACACGGTTTGTGCTAGCTATTTGAAACTTGGCACAATAATGCAGTTCCAATTTCTATCGCTATGGTTTGTGTCCTATGGAAGTAGCCCCAAGCAGAGACCGAAGAGAATCACTTTCATTGAAAGGGGTTGCCAAGCTTCCAAAAAACTACGAGTTTCCTAAATTCTCAGCAAACATTTTTTCACCCAATCTTGATGGTACTGGCAGGTAATGATCAGTACACCAGTCCCACTTGGCTCACCAAATTTCGTTCTTCTAGGTTAAACCGTTCCTTTGCAGGAACCGTTTTCATGTTTAGGTTTCACTCTGTTTTCTCCTATATGGATACATGTAGTTGGAACTCTAAGTCAAACACGTTTTCTCTTAGCTCTTTGAAACTTGGCACAATAATGTAGTTCCAAGTTCTATCGCTATGGTTTGTGTCCTATTGAAGTAGCCCCCAAGCAGATACTGACGAGAATCACTTTAATTGAAAGGGGTTGCCAAGCTTCCGAAAAACTATGAGTTTCCTGAAATCTCAGCAAACATTTTTTCACCCAATCTTGAGGATACTGGCAGGTAATGATAAGTACACCAATCTCACTTGGCTCACCAAATTTCGTTCTTCTAGGTTAAACCGTTCCTTTGCAGGAACCGTTTTCATGTTTAGGTTTCACTCTGTTTTCTCCTATATGGATACATGTATTTGGAACTCTAAACCAAACACGGTTTGTGCTAGCTCTTTGAAACTTGGCACAATAATGTAGTTCCAAGTTCTATCGATATGGTTTGTGTCCTATTGAAGTAGCTCCAAGCAGAGACTGACCAGAATCAGATTCATTGAAAGGGGTTGCCAAGCTTCCAAAAAACTACGAGTTTCCTGAAATCTCAGCAAACATTTTTTCACCCAATCTTGATGGTACTGGCAGGTAATGATCAGTACACCAACCCCACATGGCTCACCAAATTTCGTTCTTCTAGGTTAAACCATTCCTTTGCAGTAACCGTTTTCATGTTTAGGTTTCACTCTGTTTTTTCCTATATGGATACATGTAGTTGGAACTCTAAACTAAAAACACGGTTTGTGCTAGCTCTTTGAAACTTGGCACAATAATGTAGTTCCAAGTTCTGTCGCTATGGTTTGTGTCCTATTGAAGTAGCCCCAAGCAGAGACTGACGAGAATCACTTTCATCGATTGGGGTTGCCAAGCTTGCAAAAAACTACGAGTTTCCTGAAATCTCAGCAAACATTTTTTCACCCAATCTTGATGATACTCTCAGGTAATGATCAGTACACCAATCCACTTGGCATACCAAATTTCGTTCTTCTAGGTTAAACCGTTCCTTTGCAGGAACCGTTTTCATGTTTAGGTTTCACTCTGTTTTCTCCTATATGGATACATGTAGTTGGAACACTAAATCAAACATGGTTTGTGCTAGATCTTTGAAAACTTGGCACAATAATGTAGTTCCAAGTTCTATCGCTATGGTTTGTGTCCTATGGAAGTAGCCCCAAGCAGAGACCGACGAGAATCACTTTCATTGAAAGGGGTTGCCAAGCTTCCAAAAATCTACGAGTTTCCTAAAATCTCAGCAAACATTTGTTCACCCAATCTTGATGGTACTGGCAGGTAATGATCAGTACACCAGTCCCACTTGGCTCACCAAATTTCGTTCTTCTCTTTTAAACCGTTCCTTTGCAGTAACCGTTTTCATGTTTAGGTTTCACTCTATTTTCTCCGATACGGATACATGTAGTTGGAACTCTAAACCAAACACGGTTTGTACTAGCTCTTTTAAACTTGGCACAATAATGTAGTTCCAAGTTCTATCCCTATGATTTGTGTCATATGGAAGTAGCCCCAAGCAGAGACCGACGAGAATCACTTTCATTGATTGGGGATGCCAAGCTTCCAAAAAACTACGAGGTTCCTGAAATCTCAGCAAACATTTTTTCAACCAATCTTGATGATACTGGCAGGTAATGATAAGTACACCAATCCCACTTGGCTCACCAAATTTCGTTCTTCTAGTTTAAACCTTTCCTTTGCAGGAACCGTTTTCATGTTTAGGTTTCACTCTGTTTTCTCCTATATGGATACATGTAGTTGGAACTTTAATCAAACACGGTTTGTGCTAGCTCTTTGAAACTTGGCACAATAATGTAGTTCCACGTTCTATCGATAAGTTTTGTGTCCTATTGAAGTAGCTCCAAGCAGAGACTGACCAGAATCACATTCATTGAAAGGGGTTGCCAAGCTTCCAAAAAAACTACGAATTTCCTGAACTCTCAGCAAACATTTTTTCACCCAATTTTGATGATACTTGCAGGTAATGATCAGTACACCAATCCCACTTGGCTCACCAAATTTCGTTCTTCTAGGTTAAACCATTCCTTTGCAGTAACCGTTTTCATGTTTAGGTTTCACTCTGTTTTCTCCTATATGGATATATGTAGTTGGAACTCTAAATCAAACACGGTTTGTGCTAGCTCTTTGAAACTTGGCACAATAATGTAGTTCCAAGTTCTATCGCTATGATTTGTGTCCTATGGAAGTAGCCCCAAGCAGAGACCAACGAGAATCACTTTCATTGATTGGGGTTGCCAAGCTTCCAAAAAACTACGAGTTTAATGAAATCTCTGCAAACTTTTTTTCACCAAATCTTGATGATACTGGCAGGTAATGATCAGTACACCAATCCCACTTGGCTCACCAAATTTCGTTCTTCTAGTTTAAACCGTTCCTTTGCAGGAACCGTTTTCATGTTTAGGTTTCACTCTGTTTTCTCCTATATGGATACATGTAGTTGGAACTTTAATCAAACACGGTTTGTGCTAGCTTCTTTGAAACTTGGCACAATAATGTAGTTCCAAGTTCTATCGATATGGTTTGTGTCCTATTGAAGTAGCCCCAAGCAGAGACCGACGAGAATCACTTTCATTGAAAGGGGTTGCCAAGCTTCCAAAAAACTACGAGTTTCCTAAAATCTCAGCAAACAATTTTCACCCAATCTTGATGGTACTGGCAGATAATGATAAGTACACCAATCCCACTTGGCTCACCATATTTCGTTCTTCTAGTTTAAACCGTTTCTTTGCAGTAACCGTTTTCATGTTTAGGTTTCACTCTATTTTCTCCTAAACGGATACATGTAGTTGGAACTCTAAACCAAACACGGTTTGTGCTAGCTCTTTGAAACTTGGCACAATAATGTAGTTCCAAGTTCTATCCCTATGATTTGTGTCATATGGAAGTAGCCCCAGGCAGAGACCGACGAGAATCACTTTCATTGATTGGGGTTGCCAAGCTTCCAAAAAACTACGAGTTTCCTGAAATCTCAGCAAACATTTTTTCAACCAATCTTGATGATACTGGCAGGTAATGATCAGTTCACCAATCCCACTTGGCTCACCAAATTTCGTTCTTCTAGTTTAAACCGTTCCTTCACAAGAACCGTTTTCATGTTTAGGTTTCAACTCTGTTTTCTCCTATATGGATATATGTAGTTGGAACTCTAAATCAAACACGGTTTGTGCTAGCTCTTTGAAACTTGGCACAGTAATGTAGTTCCAAGTTCTATCACTATGGTTTGTGTCCTATTGAAGTAGCCCCAAGCAGAGACTGACGAGAATCACTTTCATTGAGAGGGGTTGCCAAGTTTCCGAAAAACTACGAGTTTCCTGAAATCTCAGCAAACATTTTTTTCACCCAATCTTGATGATACTGGCAGGTAATGATCAGTACACCAATCCCACTTGGCTCACCAAATTTCGTTCTTCTAGATTAAACCATTCCTTTGCAGTAACCGTTTTCATGTTTAGGTTTCACTCTGTTTTCTCCTATATGGATACATGTAGTTGGAACTCTAAATGAAACACGGTTTGTGCTAGCTCTTTGAAACTTGGCACAATAATGTAGTTCCAAGTTCTATCGCTACGATTTGTGTCCTATGGAAGTAGCCCCAAGCAGAGACCAACGAGAATCGCTTTATTGATTGGGGTTGCCAAGCTTCCAAAAAACTACGAGTTTAATGAAATCTCAGCAAACATTTTTTCACCCAATCTTGATGATACTGGCAGGTAATGATCAGTACACCAATCCCACTTGGCTCACCAAATTTCGTTCTTCTAGTTTAAACCGTTCCTTTGCAGGAACCGTTTTCATGTTTAGGTTTCACTCTGTTTTCTCCTACATGGATACATGTAGTTGGAACTTTAATCAAACATGGTTTGTGCTAGCTCTTTGAAACTTGGCACAATAATGTAGTTCCAAGTTCTATCGCTATGGTTTGTGTCCTTTTGAAGTAGCTCCAAGCAGAGACTGACCAGAATCACATTCATTGAAAGGGGTTGCCAAGCTTCCAAAAAACTACGAATTTCCTGAAATCTCAGCAAACATTTTTTCACCCAATCTTGATGATACTGGCAGGTAATGATCAGTACACCAATCCCACTTGGGCTCACCAAACTTCGTTCTTCTAGTTTAAACCGTTCCTTTGCAGTAACTGTTTTCATGTTTAGGTTTCACTCTGTTTTCTCCAATATGGATACATGTAGTTGGAACTCTAAATCAAACACATTTTGTGCTAGCTCTTTGAAACTTGGCACAATAATGTAGTTCCATGTTCTATCGCTATGGTTTGTGTCCTATGGAAGTAGCCCCAAGCAGAGACCGACGAGAATCACTTTTCATTGAAAGGGGTTGCCAAGCTTCCAAAAAACTACGAGTTTCCTGAAATCTCAGCAAACATTTTGTCACCCAATCTTGATAGTACTGGCAGGTAATGATCAGTACACCAATCCCACTTGGCTCACCAAATTTCGTTCTTCTAGGTTAAACCTTTTCTTTGCAGTAACCGTTTTCATGTTTAGGTTTCACTCTGTTTTCTCCTATATGGATACATGTAGTTGGAACTCTAAATCAAACACGGTGTGTGCTAGCTCTTTGAAACTTGGCACAATAATGTAGTTCCATGTTCTATCGCTATGGTTTGTGTCATATGGAAGTAGCCCCAAGCAGAGACCGACGAGAATCACTTTCATTGATTGGGGTTGCCAAGCTTCCAAAAAACTACGAGTTTCCTGAAATCTCAGCAAACATTTTTTCAACCAATCTTGATGATACTGGCAGGTAATGATCAGTTCACCAATCCCACTTGGCTCACCAAATTTCGTTCTTCTAGTTTAAACCCTTCCTATGCAGGAACCGTTTTCATGTTTAGGTTTCACTCTGTTTTCTCCTATATGGATATATGTAGTTGGAACTCTAAATCAAACACGGTTTGTGCTAGCTCTTTGAAACTTGGCACAGTAATGTAGTTCCAAGTTATATCGCTATGGTTTGTGTCCTATTGAAGTAGCCCCAAGCAGAGACCGACGAGAATCACTTTCATTGAAAGGGGTTGCCAAGCTTCCAAAAACTACGAGTTTCCTAAAATCTCAGCAAACAATTTTTCACCCAATCTTGATGGTACTGATGGTACTTGATAAGTACACCAATCCCACTTTGCTCACCAAATTTCGTTCTTCTAGTTTAAACCGTTTCTTTGCAGTAACCGTTTTCATGTTCAGGTTTCACTCTGTTTTCTCCTAAATGGATACATGTAGTTGGAACTCTAAATCAAACACGGTTTGTGCTAGCTCTTTGAAACTTGGCACAATAATGTAGTTCCAAGTTCTATTGCTATGGTTTGGGTCCTATGGAAGTAGCCCCAAGCAGAGACTGACGAGAATCACTTTCATTGAAAGGGGTTGCCAAGCTTCCAAAAAACTACGAGTTTTCCTGAAATCAGCAAACATTTGTTCACCCAATCTTGATGATACTGGCAGGTAATGATCAGTACACCAATCCCACTTGGCTCACCAAACTTCGTTCTTCTAGTTTAAACCATTCCTTTGCAGTAACCGTTTTCATGTTTAGGTTTCACTCTGTTTTCTCCAATATGGATACATGTAGTTGGAACTCTATATCAAACTCGGTTTGTGCTAGCTCTTTGAAACTTGGCACAATAATGTAGTTCCAAGTTCTGTCACTATGGTTTGTGTCCTATGGAAGTAGCCCCAAGCAGAGACTGACGAGAATCACTTTCATTGAAAAGGGTTGCCAAGCTTCCAAAAAACTACGAGTTTCCTGAAATCTCAGCAAACATTTGTTCACCGAATCTTGATGATACTTGCAGGAAATGATCAGTACACCAATCCCACTTGGCTCACCAAATTTCATTCTTCTAGGTTAAACCGTTCCTTTGCAGTAACCGTTTTCATGTTTAGGTTTCACTCTGTTTTCTCCTATATGGATACATGTAGTTGGAACTCTAAATCAAACACGGTTTGTGCTAGCTCTTTGAAACTTGGCACAATAATGTACCTCCAAGTTCTATCGCTATGGTTTGTGTCCTATGGAAGTAGCCCCAAGCAGAGACCGAAGAGAATCACTTTCATTGAAAGGGGTTGCCAAGCTTCCAAAAAACTACGAGTTTCCTAAAATCTCAGCAAAAATTTGTTCACCCAATCTTGATGGTTTTGCATTTAATGATCAGTACACCAATCCCACATGGACCATATTTCGTTCTTCTAGTTTAAACCGTTCCTTTGCAGTAACCGTTTTTATGTTTAGGTTTCACTCTGTTTTCTCCTATATGGATACATGTAGTTGGAACTCTAAATCAAACACGGTTTGTGCTAGATCTTTGAAACTTGGCACAATAATGTAGTTCCAAGTTCTATCGCTATGGTTTGTGTCCTATTGAAGTAGGCCCAAGCAGAGACTGACGAGAATCACATTCATTGAAAGGGATTGCCAAGCTTCCAAAAAACAACGAATTTCCTGAAATCTCAGCAAACATTTTTTTCACCCAATCTTGATGATACTGGCAGGTAATGATCAGTACACCAATCCCACTTGGCTGACCAAATTTCGTTCTTCTAGGTTAAACCGTTCCTTTGCAGGAACCGTTTTTATGTTTAGGTTTCACTGTTTTCTCGTATATCGATACATGTAGTTGGAACTCTAAATCAAACATGGTTTCTGTTAGCTCTTTGAAACTTGGTACAATAATGTAGTTCCAAGTTCTATCGCTATGGTTTGTGTCCTATGGAAGTAGCCCGAAGCAGAGACTGATGAGAATCACTTTCATTGAAAGGGGTTGCCAAGTTTCCAAAAAACTACGAGTTTCCTGAAATCTCAGCAAACATTTGTTCACCCAATCTTGATGATACTTGCAGGTAATAATCAGTACACCAATCCCACTTGGCTCACCAAATTTCGTTCTTCTAGGTTAAACCGTTCCTTTGCAGGAACCGTTTTCATGTTTAGGTTTCACTCTGTTTTCTCCTATATGGATACATGTAGTTGGAAGTCTAAATCAAACACGGTTTGTGCTAGCTCTTTGAAACTTGGCACAATAATGTAGTTCCAAGTTCTATCGCTATGGTTTGTGTCCTATTGAAGTAGCCCCAAGCAGAGACTGACGAGAATCACTTTCATTGAAAGGGGTTGCCAAGCTTCCAAAAAACTACGAATTTCCTGAAATCTCAGCAAACATTTGTTCACCCAATTTTGATGGTACTGGCATGTAATGATCAGTACACCAATCCCACATGGCTCACCAAATTTCGTTCTTCTAGGTTAAACCGTTCCTTTGCAGTAACCGTTTTCATGTTTAGGTTTCACTCTGTTTCCTCCTATATGGATACATGTATTTGGAACTCTAAATCAAACACGGTTTGTGCTAGCTATTTGAAACTTGGCACAATAATGCAGTTCCAATTTCTATCGCTATGGTTTGTGTCCTATGGAAGTAGCCCCAAGCAGAGACCGAAGAGAATCACTTTCATTGAAAGGGGTTGCCAAGCTTCCAAAAAACTACGAGTTTCCTAAATTCTCAGCAAACATTTTTTCACCCAATCTTGATGGTACTGGCAGGTAATGATCAGTACACCAGTCCCACTTGGCTCACCAAATTTCGTTCTTCTAGGTTAAACCGTTCCTTTGCAGGAACCGTTTTCATGTTTAGGTTTCACTCTGTTTTCTCCTATATGGATACATGTAGTTGGAACTCTAAGTCAAACACGTTTTCTCTTAGCTCTTTGAAACTTGGCACAATAATGTAGTTCCAAGTTCTATCGCTATGGTTTGTGTCCTATTGAAGTAGCCCCAAGCAGATACTGACGAGAATCACTTTAATTGAAAGGGGTTGCCAAGCTTCCGAAAAACTATGAGTTTCCTGAAATCTCAGCAAACATTTTTTCACCCAATCTTGAGGATACTGGCAGGTAATGATAAGTACACCAATCTCACTTGGCTCACCAAATTTCGTTCTTCTAGGTTAAACCGTTCCTTTGCAGGAACCGTTTTCATGTTTAGGTTTCACTCTGTTTTCTCCTATATGGATACATGTATTTGGAACTCTAAACCAAACACGGTTTGTGCTAGCTCTTTGAAACTTGGCACAATAATGTAGTTCCAAGTTCTATCGATATGGTTTGTGTCCTATTGAAGTAGCTCCAAGCAGAGACTGACCAGAATCAGATTCATTGAAAGGGGTTGCCAAGCTTCCAAAAAACTACGAGTTTCCTGAAATCTCAGCAAACATTTTTTCACCCAATCTTGATGGTACTGGCAGGTAATGATCAGTACACCAACCCCACATGGCTCACCAAATTTCGTTCTTCTAGGTTAAACCATTCCTTTGCAGTAACCGTTTTCATGTTTAGGTTTCACTCTGTTTTTCCTATATGGATACATGTAGTTGGAACTCTAAACTAAAAACACGGTTTGTGCTAGCTCTTTGAAACTTGGCACAATAATGTAGTTCCAAGTTCTGTCGCTATGGTTTGTGTCCTATTGAAGTAGCCCCAAGCAGAGACTGACGAGAATCACTTTCATCGATTGGGGTTGCCAAGCTTGCAAAAAACTACGAGTTTCCTGAAATCTCAGCAAACATTTTTTCACCCAATCTTGATGATACTCTCAGGTAATGATCAGTACACCAATCCCACTTGGCATACCAAATTTCTTTCTTCTAGGTTAAACCGTTCCTTTGCAGGAACCGTTTTCATGTTTAGGTTTCACTCTGTTTTCTCCTATATGGATACATGTAGTTGGAACACTAAATCAAACATGGTTTGTGCTAGATCTTTGAAACTTGGCACAATAATGTAGTTCCAAGTTCTATCGCTATGGTTTGTGTCCTATGGAAGAAGCCCCAAGCAGAGACCGACGAGAATCACTTTCATTGAAAGGGGTTGCCAAGCTTCCAAAAATCTACGAGTTTCCTAAAATCTCAGCAAACATTTGTTCACCCAATCTTGATGGTACTGGCAGGTAATGATCAGTACACCAGTCCCACTTGGCTCACCAAATTTCGTTCTTCTCTTTTAAACCGTTCCTTTGCAGTAACCGTTTTCATGTTTAGGTTTCACTCTATTTTCTCCGATACGGATACATGTAGTTGGAACTCTAAACCAAACACGGTTTGTACTAGCTCTTTTAAACTTGGCACAATAATGTAGTTCCAAGTTCTATCCCTATGATTTGTGTCATATGGAAGTAGCCCCAAGCAGAGACCGACGAGAATCACTTTCATTGATTGGGGATGCCAAGCTTCCAAAAAACTACGAGGTTCCTGAAATCTCAGCAAACATTTTTTCAACCAATCTTGATGATACTGGCAGGTAATGATAAGTACACCAATCCCACTTGGCTCACCAAATTTCGTTCTTCTAGTTTAAACCTTTCCTTTGCAGGAACCGTTTTCATGTTTAGGTTTCACTCTGTTTTCTCCTATATGGATACATGTAGTTGGAACTTTAATCAAACACGGTTTGTGCTAGCTCTTTGAAACTTGGCACAATAATGTAGTTCCACGTTCTATCGATAAGTTTTGTGTCCTATTGAAGTAGCTCCAAGCAGAGACTGACCAGAATCACATTCATTGAAAGGGGTTGCCAAGCTTCCAAAAAACTACGAATTTCCTGAACTCTCAGCAAACATTTTTTCACCCAATTTTGATGATACTTGCAGGTAATGATCAGTACACCAATCCCACTTGGCTCACCAAATTTCGTTCTTCTAGGTTAAACCATTCCTTTGCAGTAACCGTTTTCATGTTTAGGTTTCACTCTGTTTTCTCCTATATGGATATATGTAGTTGGAACTCTAAATCAAACACGGTTTGTGCTAGCTCTTTGAAACTTGGCACAATAATGTAGTTCCAAGTTCTATCGCTATGATTTGTGTCCTATGGAAGTAGCCCCAAGCAGAGACCAACGAGAATCACTTTCATTGATTGGGGTTGCCAAGCTTCCAAAAAACTACGAGTTTAATGAAATCTCTGCAAACTTTTTTTCACCAAATCTTGATGATACTGGCAGGTAATGATCAGTACACCAATCCCACTTGGCTCACCAAATTTCGTTCTTCTAGTTTAAACCGTTCCTTTGCAGGAACCGTTTTCATGTTTAGGTTTCACTCTGTTTTCTCCTATATGGATACATGTAGTTGGAACTTTAATCAAACACGGTTTGTGCTAGCTCTTTGAAACTTGGCACAATAATGTAGTTCCAAGTTCTATCGATATGGTTTGTGTCCTATTGAAGTAGCCCCAAGCAGAGACCGACGAGAATCACTTTCATTGAAAGGGGTTGCCAAGCTTCCAAAAAACTACGAGTTTCCTAAAATCTCAGCAAACAATTTTTCACCCAATCTTGATGGTACTGGCAGATAATGATAAGTACACCAATCCCACTTGGCTCACCATATTTCGTTCTTCTAGTTTAAACCGTTTCTTTGCAGTAACCGTTTTCATGTTTAGGTTTCACTCTATTTTCTCCTAAACGGATACATGTAGTTGGAACTCTAAACCAAACACGGTTTGTGCTAGCTCTTTGAAACTTGGCACAATAATGTAGTTCCAAGTTCTATCCCTATGATTTGTGTCATATGGAAGTAGCCCCAGGCAGAGACCGACGAGAATCACTTTCATTGATTGGGGTTGCCAAGCTTCCTAAAAACTACGAGTTTCCTGAAATCTCAGCAAACATTTTTTCAACCAATCTTGATGATACTGGCAGGTAATGATCAGTTCACCAATCCCACTTGGCTCACCAAATTTCGTTCTTCTAGTTTAAACCGTTCCTTCGCAGGAACCGTTTTCATGTTTAGGTTTCACTCTGTTTTCTCCTATATGGATATATGTAGTTGGAACTCTAAATCAAACACGGTTTGTGCTAGCTCTTTGAAACTTGGCACAGTAATGTAGTTCCAAGTTCTATCACTATGGTTTGTGTCCTATTGAAGTAGCCCCAAGCAGAGACTGACGAGAATCACTTTCATTGAGAGGGGTTGCCAAGTTTCCGAAAAACTACGAGTTTCCTGAAATCTCAGCAAACATTTTTTCACCCAATCTTGATGATACTGGCAGGTAATGATCAGTACACCAATCCCACTTGGCTCACCAAATTTCGTTCTTCTAGATTAAACCATTCCTTTGCAGTAACCGTTTTCATGTTTAGGTTTCACTCTGTTTTCTCCTATATGGATACATGTAGTTGGAACTCTAAATGAAACACGGTTTGTGCTAGCTCTTTGAAACTTGGCACAATAATGTAGTTCCAAGTTCTATCGCTACGATTTGTGTCCTATGGAAGTAGCCCCAAGCAGAGACCAACGAGAATCGCTTTATTGATTGGGGTTGCCAAGCTTCCAAAAAACTACGAGTTTAATGAAATCTCAGCAAACATTTTTTCACCCAATCTTGATGATACTGGCAGGTAATGATCAGTACACCAATCCCACTTGGCTCACCAAATTTCGTTCTTCTAGTTTAAACCGTTCCTTTGCAGGAACCGTTTTCATGTTTAGGTTTCACTCTGTTTTCTCCTATATGGATACATGTAGTTGGAACTTTAATCAAACATGGTTTGTGCTAGCTCTTTGAAACTTGGCACAATAATGTAGTTCCAAGTTCTATCGCTATGGTTTGTGTCCTTTTGAAGTAGCTCCAAGCAGAGACTGACCAGAATCACATTCATTGAAAGGGGTTGCCAAGCTTCCAAAAAACTACGAATTTCCTGAAATCTCAGCAAACATTTTTTCACCCAATCTTGATGATACTGGCAGGTAATGATCAGTACACCAATCCCACTTGGCTCACCAAACTTCGTTCTTCTAGTTTAAAC
Source organism: Urocitellus parryii (assembly GCF_045843805.1). NCBI lineage: Eukaryota > Metazoa > Chordata > Mammalia > Rodentia > Sciuridae > Urocitellus > Urocitellus parryii. The sequence goes on along the minus strand of NW_027552805.1, from coordinate 37,332 downwards.
CGTTCCTTTGCAGTAACTGTTTTCATGTTTAGGTTTCACTCTGTTTTCTCCAATATGGATACATGTAGTTGGAACTCTAAATCAAACACATTTTGTGCTAGCTCTTTGAAACTTGGCACAATAATGTAGTTCCATGTTCTATCGCTATGGTTTGTGTCCTATGGAAGTAGCCCCAAGCAGAGACCGACGAGAATCACTTTCATTGAAAGGGGTTGCCAAGCTTCCAAAAAACTACGAGTTTCCTAAAATCTCAGCAAACAATTTTTCACCCAATCTTGATGGTACTGATGGTACTTGATAAGTACACCAATCCCACTTGGCTCACCAAATTTCGTTCTTCTAGTTTAAACCGTTTCTTTGCAGTAACCGTTTTCATGTTCAGGTTTCACTCTGTTTTCTCCTAAATGGATACATGTAGTTGGAACTCTAAATCAAACACGGTTTGTGCTAGCTCTTTGAAACTTGGCACAATAATGTAGTTCCAAGTTCTATTGCTATGGTTTGGGTCCTATGGAAGTAGCCCCAAGCAGAGACTGACGAGAATCACTTTCATTGAAAGGGGTTGCCAAGCTTCCAAAAAACTACGAGTTTCCTGAAATCAGCAAACATTTGTTCACCCAATCTTGATGATACTGGCAGGTAATGATCAGTACACCAATCCCACTTGGCTCACCAAACTTCGTTCTTCTAGTTTAAACCATTCCTTTGCAGTAACCGTTTTCATGTTTAGGTTTCACTCTGTTTTCTCCAATATGGATACATGTAGTTGGAACTCTATATCAAACTCGGTTTGTGCTAGCTCTTTGAAACTTGGCACAATAATGTAGTTCCAAGTTCTGTCACTATGGTTTGTGTCCTATGGAAGTAGCCCCAAGCAGAGACTGACGAGAATCACTGTCATTGAAAAGGGTTGCCAAGCTTCCAAAAAACTACGAGTTTCCTGAAATCTCAGCAAACATTTGTCACCGAATCTTGATGATACTTGCAGGAAATGATCAGTACACCAATCCCACTTGGCTCACCAAATTTCATTCTTCTAGGTTAAACCGTTCCTTTGCAGTAACCGTTTTCATGTTTAGGTTTCACTCTGTTTTCTCCTATATGGATACATGTAGTTGGAACTCTAAATCAAACACGGTTTGTGCTAGCTCTTTGAAACTTGGCACAATAATGTACTTCCAAGTTCTATCGCTATGGTTTGTGTCCTATTGAAGTAGCCCAAGCAGAGACTGACGATAATCACTTTCATTGAAAGGGGTTGCAAAGCTTCCAAAAAACTACGAGTTTCCTGAAATCTCAGCAAACATTTATTCACCCAATCTTGATGATACTGTCAGGTAATGATCAGTACACCAATCCCACTTGGCTCACCAAATTTCGTTCTTCTAGGTTAAACCGTTCCTTTGCAGTAACCGTTTTCATGTTTAGGTTTCACTCTGTTTTCTCCTATATGGATACATGTAGTTGTAACTAAATGAAACACGGTTTGTGCTAGCTCTTTGAAACTTGGCACAATAATGTAGTTTCCAAGTTCTATCGATATGGTTTGTGTCCTATTGTAGTGGCCCCAAGCAGAGACTGACGAGAATCACATTCATTGGAAGGGGTTGCCAAGCTTCCAAAAAACTACGAGTTTCCCTGAAATCTCAGCAAACATTTTTTCAACCAATCTTGATGATACTTGCAGGTAATGATCAGTATACCAGTCCCACTTGGATCACCAAATTTCGTTCTTCTCGGTTAAACCGTTCCTTTGTAGTAACCGTTTTCATGTTTAGGTTTTACTCTGTTTTCTCCTATATGGATACATGTAGTTGGAACTCTAAATCAAACACGGTTTGTGCTAGCTCTTTGAAACTTGGCACAATAATGTAGTTCCAAGTTCTGTCACTATGGTTTGTGTCCTATGGAAGTAGCCCCAAGCAGAGACTGACGAGAATCACTTTCATTGAAAGCGGTTGCCAAGCTTCCAAAAAACTACGAATTTCCTGAAATCTCAGCAAGCATTTCTTCACCCAATCTTGATGATACTTGCAGGTAATGATCAGTACACCAATCCCACTTGGCTCACCAAATTTCGTTCTTCTAGGTTAAACCGTTCCTTTGCAGTAACCGTTTTCATGTTTAGGTTTCACTCTGTTTCTCCTATATGGATACATGCATTTGGAACTCTAAATCAAACACGGTTTGTGGTAGCTCTTTTAAACTTGGCACAATAATGTAGTTCCAAGTTCTATCGATATGGTTTGTGTCCTATTGTAGTAGCCCCAAGCAGAGACTGACGAGAATCACATTCATTGGAAGGGGTTGCCAAGCTTCCCAAAAAACTACGAGTTTCCTGAAATCTCAGCCAACATTTTTTCCACCCAATCTTGATGATACTGGCAGGTAATGATAAGTACACCAATCCCACTTGGCTCACCAAATTTTGTTCTTCTAGGTTAATCCGTTCCTTTGCAGGAACCGTTTTCATGTTTAGGTTTCACTCTGTTTTCTCCTATATGGATACATGTAGTTGGAACTCTAAATCAAACACGGTTTGTGCTAGCTCTTTGAAACTTGGCACAATAATGTAGTTCCACGTTCTGTCGCTATGGTTTGTGTCCTATTGAAGTAGACCCAAGCAGAGACTGACGAGAATCACTTTCATTGAAAGGGGTTGCCAAGCTTCCAAAAAATTACGAGTTCCCTGAAATCTCAGCAAACATTTGTTCACCCCAATCTTGATGATACTTTCAGGTAATGATCAGTACACCAATCCCACTTGGCTCACCAAATTTCGTTCTTCTAGTTTAAACCGTTCCTTTGCAGTAACCGTTTTCATGTTTAGGTTCACTCTATTTTCTCCTATATGGATACATGTAGTTGTAACTCTAAATAAAACACGGTTTGTGCTAGCTCTTTGAAACTTGGCACAATAATGTAGTTCCAAGTTCTATCGCTATGGTTTGTGTCCTATTGTAGTAGCCCCAAGGAGAGACTGACGACAATCACATTCTTGGAAGGGTTGCCAAGCTTCCAAAAAACTACGAGTTTCCTGAAATCTCAGCAAACTTTTTTTCACCCAATCTTGATGATACTGGCAGGTAATGATCAGTACACCAATCCCACTTGGCTCACCAAACTTCGTTCTTCTAGTTTAAACCGTTCCTTTGCAGTAACCGTTTTCATGTTTAGGTTTCACTCTGTTTTCTCCAATATGGATACATGTCGTTGGAACTCTAAATCAAACACGGTTTCTGCTAGCTCTTTGAAACTTGGCACAATAATGTAGTTCCAAGTTCTATCGCTATGGTTTGTGTCCTATGGAAGTAGCCCCAAGCAGAGACTGATGAGAATCACTTTCATTGAAAGGGGTTGCCAAGCTTCCAAAAAACTACGAATTTCCTGAAATCTCAGCAAACATTTGTTCACAAATCTTGATGATACTGGCAGGTAATGATCAGTACACCTATCCCACTTGGCTCACCAAATTTCGTTCTTCTAGGTTAAACCGTTCCTTTGCAGTAACCGTTTTCATGTTTAGGTTTCACTCTGTTTTCTCCTATATGGATACATGTAGTTGGAACTCTAAGTCAAACACGGTTTCTGTTAGCTCTTTGAAACATGGCACAATAATGTAGTTCCAAGTTCTGTCACTATGGTTTGTGTCCTATGGAAGTAGCCCAAGCAGAGACTGACGAGAATCACATTCATTGAAAGGGGTTGCCAAGCTTCCAAAAAACTACGAGTTTCCTGAAATCTCAGCAAACATTTGTTCACCCAATCTTGAGGATACTGGCAGGTAATGATCAGTACACCAATCCCACTTGGCTCACCAAATTTCGTTTCTTCTAGGTTAAACCGTTCCTTTGCAGTAACCGTTTTCATGTTTCGGTTTCACTCTGTTTTCTCCTATATGGATACATGTAGTTGGAACTCTAAGTCAAACACGGTTTGTGTTAGCTCTTTGAAACATGGCACAATAATGTAGTTCCAAGTTCTATCGCTATGGTTTCTGTCCTATTGAAGTAGCCCAAAGCAGAGACCGACGAGAATCACTTTAATTGAAAGGGGTTGCAATGCTTCCAAAAAACTACGAGTTTCCTGAAATCTCAGCAAACATTTGTTCACCGAATCTTGATGATACTTGCAGGAAATGATCAGTACACAAATCCCACTTGGCTCACCAAATTCGTTCTTCTAGTTTAAACCGTTCCTTTGCAGTAACCGTTTTCATGTTTAGGTTTCACTCTGTTTTCTCCTATATGGATACATGTAGTTGGAACTCTAAGTCAAACACGGTTTCTCTTAGCTCTTTGAAACTGGGCACAATAATGTAGTTCCAAGTTCTCTCGCTATTGTTTGTGTCCTATTGAAGTAGCCCCAAGCAGAGACTGACGAGTATCTCTTTCATTGAAAGGGGTTTCCAAGCTCCGAAAAACTACGAGTTTCCTGAAATATCAGCAAACATTTTTTCACCCAATCTTGATGATACTGGCAGGTAATGATCAGTACACCAATCCCACTTGGCTCACCAAATTTCGTTCTTCTAGGTTACACCGTTCCTTTGCAGTAACCGTTTTCATGTTAGGTTTCACTCTGTTTTCTCCTATATGGATACATGTAGTTGGAACTCTAAATCAAACACGGTTTGTGCTAGCTCTTTGAAACTTGGCACAATAATGTAGTTCCACGTTCTATCGCTATGGTTTGTGTCCGATTGAAGTAGCCCCAAGCAGAGACTGACGAGAATCACATTAATATAAAGGGGTTGCCAAGCTGCCAAAAACTACGAATTTCCTGAAATCTCAGCAAACATTTTCTCACCCAATCTTGATGGTACTAGCAGGTAATGATCACTACACCAATCCCACTTGGCTCACCAAACTTCGTTCTTCTAGGTTAAACCGTTCCTTTGCAGTAACCGTTTTCATGTTTAGGTTTCACTCTGTTTTCTCCTATATGGATACATGTATTTGGAAGTCTAAATCAAACACGGTTTGTGCTAGCTCTTTCAAGCTTGGCACAATAATGTAGTTCCAAGTTCTCTCGCTATGGTTTGTGTCCTATTGAAGTAGCCACAAGCAGAGACTGACGAGAATCACTTTCATTGAAAGGGGTTGCCAAGCTTCCAAAAAACTACGAATTTCCTGAAATCTCAGCAAACATTTTTTCATCCAATCTTGATGGTACTGGCAGGTAATGATCAGTACACCAATCCCACTTGGCTCATCAAACTTCGTTCTTCTAGGTTAAACCGTTCCTTTGCAGTAACCGTTTTCATGTTTAGGTTTTCACTCTGTTTCTCCTATATGGATACCATGTAGTTGGAACTCTAAATCAAACACGGTTTGTGCTAGCTCTTTGAAAACTTGGCACAATAATGTAGTTCCAAGTTCTATCGCTACGGTTTGTGTCCTATGGAAGTAGCCCAAGCAGAGACCGACGAGAATCACTTTCATTGAAAGGGGTTGCCAAGCTTCCAAAAAACTACGAGTTTCCTGAAATCTCAGCAAACATTTTTTTCACCCAATCTTGATGGTACTGGCAGGTAAAGATCAGTACACCAATCCCACTTGGCTCACCAAACTTCGTTCTTCTTGGTTAAACCGTTCCTTTGCAGTAACCGTTTTCATGTTTAGGTTTCACTCTGTTTTCTCCTATATGGATACATGTAGTTGTAAGTCTAAATCAAACACGGTTTGTGCTAGCTCTTTGAAACTTGGCACAATAATGTAGTTCCAAGTTCTATGGATATGGTTTGTGTCCTATTGTAGTAGCCCCAAGCAGAGACTGACGAGAATCACATTCATTATAAGGGGTTGACAAGCTTCCAAAGAACTACGAGTTTCCTGAAATCTCAGCAAACATTTTTTCAACCAATCTTGATGATACTTGCAGGTAATGATCAGGACACCAGTCCCACTTGGATCACCAAATTTCATTCTTCTCGGTTAAACCGTTTCTTTGCAGTAACCTTTTTCATGTTTAGGTTTCACTCTGTTTTCTCCTATATGGATACATGTATTTGGAAGTCTAAATCAAACACGGTTTGTGCTAGCTCTTTCAAGCTTGGCACAATAATGTAGTTCCAAGTTCTCTCGCTATGGTTTGTGTCTATTGAAGTAGCCACAAGCAGAGACTGACGACAATCACATTCATTGAAAGGGTTGCCAAGCTGCCAAAAAACTACAAATTTCCTGAAATCTCAGCAAACATTTTTTCACCCAGTCTTGATCGTACTGGCAGGTAATGATCAGTACACCAATCCCACTTGGCTCACCAAATTTCTTTCTTCTAGGTTAAACCGTTCCTTTGCAGGAACCATTTTCATGTTAGGTTTCACTCTGTTTTCTCCTATATGGATACATGTAGTTGGAACCCTAAATCAAACACGGTTTGGGCTAGCTCTTTGAAACTTGGCACAATAATGTAGGTCAAGTTCTATCGATATGGTTTGTGTCCTATTGAAGTAGCCCCAAGCAGAGACTGACGAGAATCACTTTCATTGAAAGGGGTTGCCAAGCTTCCAAAAAACTACGAATTTCCTGAAATCTCAGCAAACATTTTTTCATCCAATCTTGATGGTACTGGCAGGTAATGATCAGTACACCAATCCCACTTGGCTCATCAAACTTCGTCTTCTAGGTTAAACCGTTCCTTTGCAGTAACCGTTTTCATGTTTAGGTTTCACTCTGTTTTCTCCTAAATGGATACATGTAGTTGGAACTCTAAATCAAACACGGTTTGTGCTAGCTCTTTGAAACTTGGCACAATAATGTAGTTCCAAGTTCTATCGCTATGGTTTGTGTCCTATGGAAGTAGCCCCAAGGAGAGACTGACGAGAATCACTTTCATTGATAGGGGTTGCCAAGCTTCCAAAAAACTACGATTTTCCTGAAATCAGCAAACATTTTTTCACCCAATCTTGATGATACTAGCAGGAAATGATCAGTACACCAATCCCACTTGGCTCACCAAATTTCATTCTTCTAGGTTAAACCGTTCCTTTGCAGTAACCGTTTTCATGTTTAGGTTTCACTCTGTTTTCTCCTATATGGATACATGTAGTTGTAAGTCTAATTCAAACACGGTTTGTGCTATCTCTTTGAAACTTGGCACAATACTGTAGTTCCAAGTTCTATCGATATGGTTTGTGTCCTATTGTAGTAGCCCCAAGCAGAGACTGATGAGAATCACATTCATTGGAAGGGGTTGCCAAGCGTCCAAAGAACTACGAGTTTCCTGAAATCTCAGCAAACATTTTTTTCAACCAATCTTGATGATACTTGCAGGTAATGATCAGTACACCAGTCCCACTTGGATCACACAAATTTCGTTCTTCTCGGTTAAACCGTTCCTTTGCAGGAACCGTTTTCATGTTTAGGTTTCACTCTATTTTCTCCTATATGGATACATGTAGTTGGAACTCTAAATCAAACACGGTTTGTGCTAGCTCTTTGAAACTTGGCACAATAATGTAGTTCCAAGTTCTGTCGCTATGGTTTGTGTCTATTGAAGTAGCCCCAAGCAGAGACCGTCGAGAATCACTTTCATTGAAAGGGTTTGCCAAGCTTCCGAAAAACTACGAGTTTCCTGAAAACTCAGCAAACATTTTTCACCCAATCTTGATGATACTGGCAGGTAATTGATAAGTACACCAATCCCACTTGGCTCACCAGATTTCGTTCTTCTAGGTTAAACCGTTCCTTTGCAGGAACCGTTTTCATGTTTAGGTTTCACTCTGTTTTCTCCTAAATGGATACATGTAGTTGGAACTCTAAATCAAACACGGTTTGTGCTAGCTCTTTGAAACTTGACACAATAATGTAGTTACAGTTCTATCGCTATGTTTTGTGTCCTATTGTATTAGCCCCAAGCGGAGACTGACGACAATCACATTCATTGGAAGGGTTGCCAAGCTTCCAAAAAACTACGAGTTTCCTGAAATCTCAGCAAACATTTTTTCACCCAATCTGATGATACTGGCAGGAAATGATCAGTACACCAATCCCACTTGGCTCACCAAATTTCATTCTTCTAGGTTAAACCGTTCCTTTGCAGTAACCGTTTCATGTTTAGGTTTCACTCTGTTTTCTCCTATATGGATACATGTAGTTGTAAGTCTAAATCAAACACGGTTTGTGCTAGCTCTTTGAAACTTGGCACAATAATGTAGTTCCAAGTTCTATCGCTATGGTTTGTGTCCTATTGTAGTAGCCCCAAGCAGAGACTGATGAGAATCACATTCATTGGAAGGGGTTGACAAGCTTCCAAAGAACTACGAGTTTCCTGAAATCTCAGCAAACATTTGTTCACCCAATCTTGATGATACTTGCAGGTAATGATCATTACAGCAGTCCCACTTGGCTCACCAAATTTCGTTCTTCTAGGTTAAACCGTTCCTTTGCAGTAACCGTTTTCATGTTTAGGTTTCACTCTGTTTTCTCCTATATGGATACATGTAGTTGGAACTCTAAGTCAAACACGGTTTCTTCTTAGCTCTTTGAAACTTGGCACAATAATGGAGTTCCAAGTTCTATCGCTATGGTTTGTGTCCTATTGAAGTAGGCCCAAGCAGAGACTGACGAGAATCACTTTCATTGGAAGGGGTTGCCAAGCTTCCGAAAAACTATGAGTTTCCTGAATATCAGCAAACATTTTTTCACCCAATCTTGATGATACTGGCAGGTAATGATAAGTACACCAATCCCACTTGGCTCACCAGATTTCGTTCTTCTAGGTTAAAACCGTTCCTTTGCAGGAACCGTTTCCATGTTTAGGTTTCACTCTGTTTTCTCCTATAATGGATACATGTAGTTGGAACTCTAAATCAAACACGGTTTGTGCTAGCTCTTTGAAACTTGGCACAATAATGTAGTTCCAAGTTCTGTCGCTATGGTTTGTGTCTATTGAAGTAGCCCCAAGCAGAGACCGTCGAGAATCACTTTTCATTGAAAGGGGTTGCCAAAGCTTTCGAAAAACTACGAGTTTCCTGAAAACTCAGCAAACATTTTTTCACCGAATCTTGATGATACTGGCAGGTAATGATAAGTACACCAATCCCACTTGGATCACCAAATTTCTTTTCTAGGTTAAACCGTTCCTTTGCAGTAACCGTTTTCATATTTAGGTTTCACTCTGTTTTCTCCTATATGGATACATGTAGTTGGAACTCTTAATCAAACACGGTTTGTGCTAGCTCTTTTGAAACTTGGCACAATAATGTAGTTCCAAGTTCTATCGCTATGATTTTTGTCCTATGGAAGTAGCCCCAAGCAGAGACTGACGAGAATCACATTCATTGAAAGGGGTTGCCAAGCTTCCAAAAAACTACGAGTTTCCTGAAATCTCAGCAAACATTAGTTCACCCAATCTTGATGATACTTGCAGGTAATGATAAGTACACCAATCCCACTTGTATCACCAAATTTCTTTCTTCTAGGTTAAACCGTTCCTTTGCAGTAACCGTTTTCATATTTAGGTTTCACTCTGTTTTCTCCTATATGGATACATGTAGTTGGAACTCTTAATCAAACACGGTTTGTGCTAGCTCTTTGAAACTTGGCACAATAATGTAGTTCCAAGTTCTATCGCTATGATTTTTGTCTATGGAAAGTAGCCCCAAGCAGAGACTGACGAGAATCACATTCATTGAAAGGGGTTGCCAAGCTTCCAAAAAACTACGAGTTTCCTGAAATCTCAGCAAACATTTGTTCACCCAATCTTGATGATACTTGCAGGTAATGATCAGTACACCAGTCCCCACTTGACTCACCAAATTTCGTTCTTCTAGGTTAAAACCGTTCCTTTGCAGTAACCGTTTTCATGTTTAGGTTTCACTCTGTTTTCTCCTATATGGATACATGTAGTTGGAAACTCTAAGTCAAACACGGTTTCTCTTAGCTCTTTGAAACTTGGCACAATAATGGAGTTCCAAGTTCTATCGCTATGGTTTGTGTCCTATTGAAGTAGGCCCAGCAGAGACTGACGAGAATCACTTTCATTGGAAGGGGTTGCCAAGCTCCGAAAAACTATGAGTTTCCTGAAATCTCAGCAAACATTTTTTCACCAATCTTGATGATACTGGCAGGTAATGATAAGTACACCAATCCCACTTGGCTCACCAGATTTCGTTCTTCTAGGTTAAACCGTTCCTTTGCAGGAACCGTTTTCATGTTTAGGTTTCACTCTGTTTTCTCCTATATGGATACATGTAGTTGGAACTGTAAATCAAACACGGTTTGTGCTAGCTCTTTGAAACTTGGCACAATAATGTAGTTCCAAGTTCTGTCGCTATGGTTTGTGTCCTATTGAAGTAGCCCCAAGCAGAGACCGTCGAGAATCACTTTCATTGAAAGGGGTTGCCAAGCTTTCGAAAAACTACGAGTTTCCTGAAAACTCAGCAAACACTTTTTCACCGAATCTTGATGATACTGGCAGGTAATGATAAGTACACCAATCCCACTTGGATCACCAAATTTCTTTCTTCTAGGTTAAACCGTTCCTTTGCAGTAACCGTTTTCATATTTAGGTTTCACTCTGTTTTCTCCTATATGGATACATGTAGTTGGAACTCTTAATCAAACACGGTTGTGCTAGCTCTTTGAAACTTGGCACAATAATGTAGTTCCAAGTTCTATCGCTATGATTTTTGTCCTATGGAAGTACCCCAGAGCAGAGACTGACGAGAATCACATTCATTGAAAGGGGTTGCCAAGCTTCCAAAAAACTACGAGTTTCCTGAAATCTCAGCAAACATTTGTTCACCAATCTTGATGATACTTGCAGGTAATGATAAGTACACCAATCCCACTTGGATCACCAAATTTCTTTCTTCTAGGTTAAACCGTTCCTTTGCAGTAACCGTTTTCATATTTAGGTTTCACTCTGTTTTCTCCTATATGGATACATGTAGTTGGAACCTTAATCAAACACGGTTTGTGCTAGCTCTTTGAAACTTGGCACAATAATGTAGTTCCAAGTTCTATCGCTATGATTTTTGTCCTATGGAAGTAGCCCCAAGCAGAGACTGACGAGAATCACATCATTGAAAGGGGTTGCCAAGCTTCCAAAAAACTACGAGTTTCCTGAAATCTCAGCAAACATTGTTCACCAATCTTGATGATACTTGCAGGTAATGATCAGTACACCAGTCCCACTTGACTCACCAATTTCTTTCTTCTAGGTTAAACCGTTCCTTTGCAGTAACGTTTTCATGTTTAGGTTTCACTCTGTTTTCTCCTATATGGATACATGTAGTTGGAACTCTAAGTCAAACACGGTTTCTGTTAGCTCTTTGAAACTTGGCACAATAATGTAGTTCCAGTTCTATCGCTATGGTTTGTGTCCTATTGAAGTAGCCCCAAGTAGAGACTGACGAGAATCACTTTCATTGAAAGGGGTTGCCAAGCTTCCGAAAAACTATGAGTTTCCTGAAATCTCAGCAAACATTTTTTTCACCCAATATTGATGATACTGGCAGGTAATGATAAGTACCCAATCCCACTTTGCTCACCAGATTTCGTTCTTCTAGGTTAAACCGTTCCTTTGCAGGAACCGTTTCATGTTTAGGTTTCACTCTGTTTTCTCCTATATGGATACATGTAGTTGGAACTCTAAATCAAACACGGTTTGTGCTAGCACTTTGAAACTTGTCACAATAATGTAGTTAGAAAGTTCTATCGCTATGGATTGTGTCCTATTGAAGTAGCCCCAAGCAGAGACTGACGAGAATCACTTTCATTGAAAGGGGTTGCCAAGCTTCCGAAAAACTACGAGTTTCCTGAAATCTCAGCAAACATTTTTTCACCCAATCTTGATGATACTGGCAGGTAATGATCAGTACACAAATCCCACTTGGCTCACAAAATTTCGTTCTTCTAGGTTACTCCATTCCTTTGCAGTAACCGTTTTCATGTTTAGGTTTCACTCTGTTTTCTCTATATGGATACATGTAGTTGGAACTCAAAATCAAACACGGTTTGTGCTAGCTCTTGAAACTTGGCACAATAATGTAGTTCAAAGTTCTATCGCTATGGTTTGTGTCCTATGGAAGTAGCCCCAAGCAGAGACTGACGAGAATCACTTTCATTGAAGGGGTTGCCAAGCTTCCAAAAAACTACGAATTTCATGAAATCTTAGCAAACATTTTTTCACCCAATCTAGATGGTACTGTCAGGTAATGATCAGTACACCAATCCCACTTGGCTCACCAAATTTCGTTCTTCTAGGTTAAACCGTTCCTTTGCAGTAACCGTTTTCATGTTAGGTTCACTCTGTTTTTCTCCTATATGCATACATGTAGTTGTAAGTCTAAATCAAACAGGGTTTGTGCTAGCTCTTTGAAACTAGGCACAGTAATGTAGTTCCAAGTTCTATCGCTATGTTTGTGTCCTATTGTATTAGCCCCAAGCAGAGACTGACGACAATCACATTCATTGGGAAGGGGTTGCCAAGCTTCCAAAAAACTACGAGTTTCCTGAAATCTCAGCAAACATTTTTTCACCCAATCTTGATGATACTGGCAGGTAATGATCAGTACACCAATCCCACTTGGCTCACCAAACTTCGTTCTTCTAGTTTAAATCGTTCCTTTGCAGTAACCGTTTTCATGTTAGATTTCACTCTGTTTTTCTCCAATATGGATACATGTAGTTGGAACTCTAAATCAAACACGGTTTGTGCTAGCTCTTTGAAACTTGGCACAATAATGTAGTTCCAAGTTCTATCGCTATGGTTTGTGTCCTATGGAAGTAGCCCCAAGGAGAGACTGACGAGAATCACTTTCATTGATAGGGGTTGCCAAGCTTCCAAAAAACACGATTTTCCCTGAAATCAGCAAACATTTTTCACCCAATCTTGATGATACTAGCAGGAAATGATCAGTACACCAATCCCACTTGGCTCACCAAATTTCATTCTTCTAGGTTAAACCGTTCCTTTGCAGTAACCGTTTTTCATGTTTAGGTTTCACTCTGTTTTCTCCTATATGGATACATGTAGTTGTAAGTCTAATTCAAACACGGTTTGTGCTATCTCTTGAAACTTGGCACAATACTGTAGTTCCAAGTTCTATCGATATGGTTTGTGTCCTATTGTAGTAGCCCCAAGCAGAGACTGATGAGAATCACATTCATTGGAAGGGGTTGCCAAGCGTCCAAAGAACTACGAGTTTCCTGAAATCTCAGCAAACATTTTTTCAACCAATCTTGATGATACTTGCAGGTAATGATCAGTACACCAGTCCCACTTGGATCACCAAATTTCGTTCTTCTCGGTTAAACCGTTCCTTTGCAGGAACCGTTTTCATGTTTAGGTTTCACTCTATTTTCTCCTATATGGATACATGTAGTTGGAACTCTAAATCAAACACGGTTTGTGCTAGCTCTTTGAAACTTGGCACAATAATGTAGTTCCAAGTTCTGTCGCTATGGTTTGTGTCCTATTGAAGTAGCCCCAAGCAGAGACCGTCGAGAATCACTTTCATTGAAAGGGTTTGCCAAGCTTCCGAAAAACTACGAGTTTCCTGAAAACTCAGCAAACATTTTTTCACCCAATCTTGATGATACTGGCAGGTAATGATAAGTACACCAATCCCACTTGGATCACCAAATTTCTTTCTTCTAGGTTAAACCGTTCCTTTGCAGGAATCGTTTTCATGTTTAGGTTTCACTCTGTTTTCTCCTATATGGATACTGTAGTTGGAACTCTAAATCAAACACGGTTTGGGCTAGCTCTTTGAAACTTGGCACAATAATGTAGTTCCAAGTTCTATCACTACGGTTTGTGTCCTATTGAAGTAGCCCCAAGCAGAGACTGACGAGAATCACTTTCATTGAAAGGGGTTGCCAAGCTTCCAAAAAACTACGAATTTATGAAATCTTAGCAAACATTTTTTCACCCAATCTAGATGGTACTGGCAGGTAATGATCAGTACACCAATCCCACTTGGCTCACCAAATTTCGTTCTTCTAGGTTAAACCGTTCCTTTGCAGTAACCGTTTTCATATTTTAGGTTTCACTCTGTTTTCTCCTATATGGATACATGTAGTTGGAACTCTAAATCAAACACGGTTTGTGCTAGCTCTTTGAAACTTGACACAGTAATGTAGTCCAAGTTCTATCGCTATGTTTTGTGTCCTATTGTATTAGCCCCAGCGGAGACTGACGACAATCACATTCATTGGAAGGGGTTGCCAAGCTTCCAAAAATCTACGAGTTTCCTGAAATCTCAGCAACATTTTTCACCCAATCTTGATGATACTGGCAGGAAATGATCAGTACACCAATCCCACTTGGCTCACCAAATTTCATTCTCTAGGTTAAACCGTTCCTTTGCAGTAACCGTTTTCATGTTTAGGTTTCACTCTGTTTTCTCCTATATGGATACATGTAGTTGTAAGTCTAAATCAAACACGGTTTGTGCTAGCTCTTTGAAACTTGGCACAATAATGTAGTTCCAAGTTCTATCGCTATGGTTTGTGTCCTATTGTAGTAGCCCCAAGCAGAGACTGATGAGAATCACATTCATTGGAAGGGGTTGACAAGCTTCCAAAGAACTACGAGTTTCCTGAAATCTCAGCAAACATTTGTTCACCCAATCTTGATGATACTTGCAGGTAATGATCATTACAGCAGTCCCACTTGGCTCACCAAATTTCGTTCTTCTAGGTTAAACCGTTCCTTTGCAGTAACCGTTTTCATGTTTAGGTTTCACTCTGTTTTCTCCTATATGGATACATGTAGTTGGAACTCTAAGTCAAACACGGTTTCTCTTAGCTCTTTGAAACTTGCACAATACTGTAGTTCCAAGTTCTATCGATATGGTTTGTGTCCTATTGTAGTAGCCCCAAGCAGAGACTGATGAGAATCACATTCATTGGAAGGGGTTGCCAAGCGTCCAAAGAACTACGAGTTTCCTGAAATCTCAGCAAACATTTTTTCAACCAATCTTGATGATACTTGCAGGTAATGATCAGTACACCAGTCCACTTGGATCACCAAATTTCGTTCTTCTCGGTTAACCGTTCCTTTGCAGGAACCGTTTTCATGTTTAGGTTTCACTCTATTTTTCTCCTATATGGATACATGTAGTTGGAACTCTAAATCAAACACGGTTTGTGCTAGCTCTTTGAAACTTGGCACAATAATGTAGTTCCAAGTTCTGTCGCTATGGTTTGTGTCCTATTGAAGTAGCCCCAAGCAGAGACCGTCGAGAATCACTTTCATTGAAAGGGTTTGCCAAGCTTCCGAAAAACTACGAGTTTCCTGAAAACTCAGCAAACATTTTTTCACCCAATCTTGATGATACTGGCAGGTAATGATAAGTACACCAATCCCACTTGGATCACCAAATTTCTTTCTTCTAGGTTAAACCGTTCCTTTGCAGGAATCGTTTTCATGTTTAGGTTTCACTCTGTTTTCTCCTATATGGATACATGTAGTTGGAACTCTAAATCAAACACGGTTTGGGCTAGCTCTTTGAAACTTGGCACAATAATGTAGTTCCAAGTTCTATCACTACGGTTTGTGTCCTATTGAAGTAGCCCCAAGCAGAGACTGACGAGAATCACTTTCATTGAAAGGGGTTGCCAAGCTTCCAAAAAACTACGAATTTCATGAAATCTTAGCAAACATTTTTTCACCCAATATAGATGGTACTGGCAGGTAATGATCAGTACACCAATCCCACTTGGCTCACCAAATTTCGTTCTTCTAGGTTAAACCGTTCCTTTGCAGTAACCGTTTTCATATTTAGGTTTCACTCTGTTTTCTCCTATATGGATACATGTAGTTGGAACTCTAAATCAAACACGGTTTGTGCTAGCTCTTTGAAACTTGACACAATAATGTAGTTCCAAGTTCTATCGCTATGTTTTGTGTCCTATTGTATTAGCCCCAAGCGGAGACTGACGACAATCACATTCATTGGAAGGGGTTGCCAAGCTTCCAAAAAACTACGAGTTTCCTGAAATCTCAGCAAACATTTTTTCACCCAATCTTGATGATACTGGCAGGAAATGATCAGTACACCAATCCCACTTGGCTCACCAAATTTCATTCTTCTAGGTTAAACCGTTCCTTTGCAGTAACCGTTTTCATGTTTAGGTTTCACTCTGTTTTCTCCTATATGGATACATGTAGTTGTAAGTCTAAATCAAACACGGTTTGTGCTAGCTCTTTGAAACTTGGCACAATAATGTAGTTCCAAGTTCTATCGCTATGGTTTGTGTCCTATTGTAGTAGCCCCAAGCAGAGACTGATGAGAATCACATTCATTGGAAGGGGTTGACAAGCTTCCAAAGAACTACGAGTTTCCTGAAATCTCAGCAAACATTTGTTCACCCAATCTTGATGATACTTGCAGGTAATGATCATTACAGCAGTCCCACTTGGCTCACCAAATTTCGTTCTTCTAGGTTAAACCGTTCCTTTGCAGTAACCGTTTTCATGTTTAGGTTTCACTCTGTTTTCTCCTATATGGATACATGTAGTTGGAACTCTAAGTCAAACACGGTTTCTCTTAGCTCTTTGAAACTTGGCACAATAATGGAGTTCCAAGTTCTATCGCTATGGTTTGTGTCCTATTGAAGTAGGCCCAAGCAGAGACTGACGAGAATCACTTTCATTGGAAGGGGTTGCCAAGCTTCCGAAAAACTATGAGTTTCCTGAAATCTCAGCAAACATTTTTTCACCCAATCTTGATGATACTGGCAGGTAATGATAAGTACACCAATCCCACTTGGCTCACCAGATTTCGTTCTTCTAGGTTAAACCGTTCCTTTGCAGGAACCGTTTTCATGTTTAGGTTTCACTCTGTTTTCTCCTATATGGATACATGTAGTTGGAACTCTAAATCAAACACGGTTTGTGCTAGCTCTTTGAAACTTGGCACAATAATGTAGTTCCAAGTTCTGTCGCTATGGTTTGTGTCCTATTGAAGTAGCCCCAAGCAGAGACCGTCGAGAATCACTTTCATTGAAAGGGGTTGCCAAGCTTTCGAAAAACTACGAGTTTCCTGAAAACTCAGCAAACATTTTTTCACCGAATCTTGATGATACTGGCAGGTAATGATAAGTACACCAATCCCACTTGGATCACCAAATTTCTTTCTTCTAGTTTAAACCGTTCCTTTGCAGTAACCGTTTTCATATTTAGGTTTCACTCTGTTTTCTCCTATATGGATACATGTAGTTGGAACTCTTAATCAAACACGGTTTGTGCTAGCTCTTTGAAACTTGGCACAATAATGTAGTTCCAAGTTCTATCGCTATGATTTTTGTCCTATGGAAGTAGCCCCAAGCAGAGACTGACGAGAATCACATTCATTGAAAGGGGTTGCCAAGCTTCCAAAAAACTACGAGTTTCCTGAAATCTCAGCAAACATTTGTTCACCCAATCTTGATGATACTTGCAGGTAATGATAAGTACACCAATCCCACTTGGATCACCAAATTTCTTTCTTCTAGGTTAAACCGTTCCTTTGCAGTAACCGTTTTCATATTTAGGTTTCACTCTGTTTTCTCCTATATGGATACATGTAGTTGGAACTCTTAATCAAACACGGTTTGTGCTAGCTCTTTGAAACTTGGCACAATAATGTAGTTCCAAGTTCTATCGCTATGATTTTTGTCCTATGGAAGTAGCCCCAAGCAGAGACTGACGAGAATCACATTCATTGAAAGGGGTTGCCAAGCTTCCAAAAAACTACGAGTTTCCTGAAATCTCAGCAAACATTTGTTCACCCAATCTTGATGATACTTGCAGGTAATGATCAGTACACCAGTCCCACTTGACTCACCAAATTTCGTTCTTCTAGGTTAAACCGTTCCTTTGCAGTAACCGTTTTCATGTTTAGGTTTCACTCTGTTTTCTCCTATATGGATACATGTAGTTGGAACTCTAAGTCAAACACGGTTTCTCTTAGCTCTTTGAAACTTGGCACAATAATGGAGTTCCAAGTTCTATCGCTATGGTTTGTGTCCTATTGAAGTAGGCCCAAGCAGAGACTGACGAGAATCACTTTCATTGGAAGGGGTTGCCAAGCTTCCGAAAAACTATGAGTTTCCTGAAATCTCAGCAAACATTTTTTCACCCAATCTTGATGATACTGGCAGGTAATGATAAGTACACCAATCCCACTTGGCTCACCAGATTTCGTTCTTCTAGGTTAAACCGTTCCTTTGCAGGAACCGTTTTCATGTTTAGGTTTGACTCTGTTTTCTCCTATATGGATACATGTAGTTGGAACTCTAAATCAAACACGGTTTGTGCTAGCTCTTTGAAACTTGGCACAATAATGTAGTTCCAAGTTCTGTCGCTATGGTTTGTGTCCTATTGAAGTAGCCCCAAGCAGAGACCGTCGAGAATCACTTTCATTGAAAGGGGTTGCCAAGCTTTCGAAAAACTACGAGTTTCCTGAAAACTCAGCAAACACTTTTTCACCGAATCTTGATGATACTGGCAGGTAATGATAAGTACACCAATCCCACTTGGATCACCAAATTTCTTTCTTCTAGGTTAAACCGTTCCTTTGCAGTAACCGTTTTCATATTTAGGTTTCACTCTGTTTTCTCCTATATGGATACATGTAGTTGGAACTCTTAATCAAACACGGTTTGTGCTAGCTCTTTGAAACTTGGCACAATAATGTAGTTCCAAGTTCTATCGCTATGATTTTTGTCCTATGGAAGTAGCCCCAAGCAGAGACTGACGAGAATCACATTCATTGAAAGGGGTTGCCAAGCTTCCAAAAAACTACGAGTTTCCTGAAATCTCAGCAAACATTTGTTCACCCAATCTTGATGATACTTGCAGGTAATGATAAGTACACCAATCCCACTTGGATCACCAAATTTCTTTCTTCTAGGTTAAACCGTTCCTTTGCAGTAACCGTTTTCATATTTAGGTTTCACTCTGTTTTCTCCTATATGGATACATGTAGTTGGAACTCTTAATCAAACACGGTTTGTGCTAGCTCTTTGAAACTTGGCACAATAATGTAGTTCCAAGTTCTATCGCTATGATTTTTGTCCTATGGAAGTAGCCCCAAGCAGAGACTGACGAGAATCACATTCATTGAAAGGGGTTGCCAAGCTTCCAAAAAACTACGAGTTTCCTGAAATCTCAGCAAACATTTGTTCACCCAATCTTGATGATACTTGCAGGTAATGATCAGTACACCAGTCCCACTTGACTCACCAAATTTCGTTCTTCTAGGTTAAACCGTTCCTTTGCAGTAACCGTTTTCATGTTTAGGTTTCACTCTGTTTTCTCCTATATGGATACATGTAGTTGGAACTCTAAGTCAAACACGGTTTCTGTTAGCTCTTTGAAACTTGGCACAATAATGTAGTTCCAAGTTCTATCGCTATGGTTTGTGTCCTATTGAAGTAGCCCCAAGTAGAGACTGACGAGAATCACTTTCATTGAAAGGGGTTGCCAAGCTTCCGAAAAACTATGAGTTTCCTGAAATCTCAGCAAACATTTTTTCACCCAATATTGATGATACTGGCAGGTAATGATAAGTACACCAATCCCACTTTGCTCACCAGATTTCGTTCTTCTAGGTTAAACCGTTCCTTTGCAGGAACCGTTTTCATGTTTAGGTTTCACTCTGTTTTCTCCTATATGGATACATGTAGTTGGAACTCTAAATCAAACACGGTTTGTGCTAGCTCTTTGAAACTTGGCACAATAATGTAGTTCCAAGTTCTGTCGCTATGGTTTGTGTCCTATTGAAGTAGCCCCAAGCAGAGACCGTCGAGAATCACTTTCATTGAAAGGGGTTTCCAAGCTTCCAAAAAACTACGAGTTTCCTGAAATCTCAGCAAACATTTGTTCACCGAATATTGATGATACTGGCAGGAAATGATCAGTACACCAATCCCACTTGGCTCACCAAATTTCGTTCTTCTAGGTTAAACCGTTCCTTTGCAGTAACCGTTTTCATGTTTAGGTTGCACTCTTTTTCTCCTATATGGATACATGTAGTTGTAACTCTAAATCAAACACGGTTTGTGCTAGCTCTTTGAAACTTGGCACAATAATGTAGTTCCAAGTTCTATCGATATGGTTTGTGTCCTATTGAAGTAGCCCCAAGCAGAGACTGACGAGAATCACATTCATTGGAAGGGGTTGCCAAGCTTCCAAAAATCTATGAGTTTCCTGAAATCTCAGCAAACATTTTTTCACCCAATCTTGATGATACTTGCAGGTAATGATCAGTACACCAGTCCCACTTGGATCACCAAATATCGTTCTTCTAGGTTAAACCGTTACTTTGCAGCAACCGTTTTCATGTTTAGGTTTCACTCTGTTTTCTCCTATATGGATACATGTAGTTGTAAGTCTAAATCAAACACGGTTTGTGCTAGCTCTTTGAATCTTGGCACAATAATGTTGTTCCAAGTTCTATCGATATGGTTTGTGTCCTATTGTAGTAGCCCCAAGCAGAGACTGACGAGAATCACATTCATTGGAAGGGGTTGAAAAGCTTCCAAAGAAATACGAGTTTCCTGAAATCTCAGCAAACATTTTTTCAACCAATCTTGATGATACTTGCAGGTAATGATCAGTACACCAGTCCCACTTGGATCAAGAAATTTCGTTCTTCTCGGTTAAACCGTTCCTTTGCAGTAACCGTTTTCATGTTTAGGTTTCACTCTGTTTTCTCCTATATGGATACATGTAGTTGGAACTCTAAATCAAACACGGTTTGTGCTAGCTCTTTGAAACTTGGCACAATAATGTAGTTCCAAGTTCTATCGCTATGTTTTGTGTCCTATTGAAGTAGCCCCAAGCAGAGACTGACGACAATCACATTCATTGGAAGGGGTTGCCAAGCTTCCAAAAAACTACGAGTTTCCTGAAATCTCAGCAAACATTTTTTCACCCAATCTTGATGATACTGGCAGGTAATGATCAGTACACCAATCCCACTTGGCTCACCAAACTTCGTTCTTCTAGTTTAAACCGTTCCTTTGTAGTAACCGTTTT
Organism: Urocitellus parryii; assembly: GCF_045843805.1. Classification (NCBI taxonomy): domain Eukaryota; kingdom Metazoa; phylum Chordata; class Mammalia; order Rodentia; family Sciuridae; genus Urocitellus; species Urocitellus parryii. Next base: position 16,350 of record NW_027552805.1, on the reverse strand, counting down.
CATGTTTAGGTTTCACTCTGTTATCTCCAATATGGATACATGTAGTTGGAACTCTAAATCAAACACGGTTTGTGCTAGCTCTTTGAAACTTGGTACAATAATGTAGTTCCAAGTTCTATCGCTATGGTTTTTGTCCTATGGAAGTAGCCCCAAGCAGAGACTGACGAGAATAACATTCATTGAAAGGGGTTGCCAAGCTTCCAAAAAACTACGAGTTTCCTGAAAACTCAGCAAACATTTTTTCACCGAATCTTGATGATACTGGCAGGTAATGATAAGTACACCAATCCCACTTGGATCACCAAATTTCTTTCTTCTAGGTTAAACCGTTCCTTTGCAGGAATCGTTTTCATGTTTAGGTTTCACTCTGTATTCTCCTATATGGATACATGTAGTTGGAACTCTAAATCAAACACGGTTTCTCTTAGCTCTTTGAAACTTGGCACAATAATGTAGTTCCAAGTTCTATCGATATGGTTTGTGTCCTATTGTAGTAGCCCCAAGCAGAGACTGACGAGAATCACATTCATTGGAAGGGGTTGCCAAGCTTCCAAAAAACTACGAGTTTCCTGAAATCTCAGCAAACATTTTTTCAACCAATCTTGATATTACTTCAGGTAATATCAGTACACCAGTCCCACTTGGATCACCAAATTTCGTTCATCTCGGTTAAACCGTTCCTTTGCAGTAACCGTTTTCATATTTAGGTTTCACTCTGTTTTCTCCTATATGGATACATGTAGTTGGAAACTCTAAATCAAACACGGTTTGTGCTAGCTCTTCGAAACTTGGCACAATAATGTAGTTCCAAGTTCTATCGCTATGTTTTGTGTCCTATTGTATTAGCCCCAAGCGGAGACTGACGAAAATCACATTCATTGGAAGGGGTTGCCAAGCTTCCAAAAAACTACGAGTTTCCTGAAATCTCAGCAAACATTTTTTCACCCATCTTGATGATACTGGCAGGTAATGATCAGTACACCAATCCCACTTGGCTCACCAAACTTCGTTCTTCTACTTTAAACCGTTCCTTTGCAGTAACCGTTTTCATGTGTAGGTTTCACTCTGTTTTCTCCTATATGGATACATGTAGTTGTAAGTCTAAATCAAACACGGTTTCTGTTAGCTCTTTGAAACTTGGCACAATAATGTAGTTCCAAGTTCTATCACTATGGTTTGTGTCCTATTGAAGTAGCCCCAAGCAGAGACTGACGAGAATCACATTCATTGAAGGGGTTGCCAAGCTTCCAAAAATCTATGAGTTTCCTGAAATCTCAGCAAACATTTTTTTCAACCAATCTTGATGATACTTGCAGGTAATGATCAGTACACCAGTCCCACTTGGATCACCAAATATCGTTCTTCTAGGTTAAACCGTTCCTTTGCAGTAACCGTTTTCATGTTTAGGTTTCACTCTGTTTTCTCCTATATGGATTACATGTAGTTGTAACTCTAAATCAAACACGGTTTGTGCTAGCTCTTTGAAACTTGGCACAATAATGTAGTTCCACGTTCTATCGAAATGGTTTGTGTCCTATTGAAGTAGCCCCAAGTAGAGACTGACGAGAATCACATTCATTGGAATGGGTTGCCAAGCTTCCAAAAAACTACGAGTTTCCTAAAATCTCAGCAAACATTTGTTCACCCAATCTTCATGATACTTGCAGGTAATGATCAGTACACCAGTCCCACTGGGCTCACCAAATTTCTTTCTTCTAGGTTAAACCGTTCCTTTGCAGTAACCGTTTTCATGTTTAGGTTTCACTCTGTTTTCTCCTATATGGATACATGTAGTTGTAAGTCTAAATCAAACACGGTTTGTGCTAGCTCTTTGAATCTTGGCACAATAATGTAGTTCCAAGTTCTATCGATATGGTTTGTGTCCTATTGTAGTAGCCCCAAGCAGAGACTGACGAGAATCACATTCATTGGAAGGGGTTGACAAGCTTCCAAAGAACTACGAGTTTCCTGAAATCTCAGCAAACATTTTTTCAACCAATCTTGATGATACTGGCAGGTAATGATCAGTACACCAGTCCCACTTGGATCACCAAATTTCGTTCTTCTCGGTTAAACTGTTCCTTTGCAGTAACCGTTTTCATGTTTAGGTTTCACTCTGTATTCTCCTATATGGATACATGTAGTTGGAACTCTAAATCAAACACGGTTTGTGCTAGCTCTTTGAAACATGGCACAATAATGTAGTTCCAAGTTCTATCGCTATGTTTTGTGTCCTATTGAAGTAGCCCCAAGCAGAGACTGATGACAATCACATTCATTGGAAGGGGTTGCCAAGCTTCCAAAAAACTATGAGTTTCCTGAAATCTCAGCAAACATTTGTTCACCCAATCTTGATGATACTTGCAGGTAATGATCAGTACACCAGTCCCACTTGGCTCACCAAATTTCGTTCTTCTAGGTTAAACCGTTCCTTTGCAGTAACCGTTTTCATGTGTAGGTTTCACTCTGTTTTCTCCTATATGGATACATGTAGTTGGTACTCTAAGTCAAACACTGTTTCTGTTAGCTCTTTGAAACTTGGCACAATAATGTAGTTCCAAGTTCTATCGCTATGGTTTGTGTCCTATTGAAGTAGCCCCAAGCAGAGACTGACGAGAATCACTTTCATTGAAAGGGGTTGCCAAGCTTCCGAAAAACTATGAGTTTCCTGAAATCTCAGCAAACATTTTTTCACCCAATATTGATGATACTGGCAGGTAATGATAAGTACACCAATCCCACTTTGCTCACCAGATTTCGTTCTTCTAGGTTAAACCGTTCCTTTGCAGGAACCGTTTTCATGTTTAGGTTTCACTCTGTTTTCTCCTATATGGATACATGTAGTTGGAACTCTAAATCAAACACGGTTTGTGCTAGCTCTTTGAAACTTGGCACAATAATGTAGTTCCAAGTTCTGTCGCTATGGTTTGTGTCCTATTGAAGTAGCCCCAAGCAGAGTCCGTCGAGAATCACTTTCATTGAAAGGGGTTTCCAAGCTTCCAAAAAACTACTAGTTTCCTGAAATCTCAGCAAACATTTGTTCACCGAATATTGATGATACTGCAGGAAATGATCAGTACACCAATCCCACTTGGCTCACCAAATTTCGATCTTCTAGGTTAAACCGTTCCTTTGCAGTAACCGTTTTCATGTTTAGGTTGCACTCTTTTTCTCCTATATGGATACATGTAGTTGTAACTCTAAATCAAACACGGTTTGTGCTAGCTCTTTGAAACTTGGCACAATAATGTAGTTCCAAGTTCTATCGAAATGGTTTGTGTCCTATTGAAGTAGCCCCAAGCAGAGACTGACGAGAATCACATTCATTGGAAGGGGTTGCCAAGCTACCAAAAATCTGTGAGTTTCCTGAAATCTCAGCAAACATTTTTTCACCCAATCTTGATGACACTTGCAGGAAATGATCAGTACACCAGTCCCACTTGGATCACCAAATATCGTCTTCTAGGTTAAACCGTTCCTTTGCAGTAACCGTTTTCATGTTTAGGTTTCACTCTGTTTTCTCCTATATGGATACATGTAGTTGGAACTCTAAATCAAACACGGTTTGTGCTAGCTCTTTGAAACTTGGCACAATAATGTAGTTCCAAGTTCTATCGCTATGGTTTGTGTCCTATTGAAGTAGCCCCAAGTAGAGACTGACGACAATCACATTCATTGGAAGGGGTTGCCAAGCTTCCAAAATACTACGAGTTTCCTGAAATCTCAGCAAACATTTTTTCACCCAATCTTGATGATACTGGCAGGTAATGATCAGTACAACAATCCCACTTGGCTCACCAAACTTCGTTCTTCTAGTTTAAACCGTTCCTTTGTAGTAACCGTTTTCATGTTTAGGTTTCACTCTGTTTTCTCCTATATGGATACATGTAGTTGGAACTCTAAGTCAACACGGTTTCTGTTAGCTCTTTGAAACTTGGCACAATAATGTAGTTCCAAGTTCTATCGCTATGGTTTGTGTCCTATTGAAGTAGCCCCAAGCTGAGACTGACGAGAATCACTTTCATTGAAAGGGGTTGCCAAGCTTCCGAAAAACTATGAGTTTCCTGAAATCTCAGCAAACATTTTTTCACCCAATCTTGATGATACTGGCAGGTAATGATAAGTACACCAATCCCACTTTGCTCACTAGATTTCGTTCTTCTAGGTTAAACCGTTCCTTTGCAGGAACCGTTTTCATGTTTAGGTTTCACTCTGTTTTCTCCTATATGGATACATGTAGTTGGAACTCTAAATCAAACACGGTTTGTGCTAGCTCTTTGAAACTTGGCACAATAATGTAGTTCCAAGTTCTATCGCTATGTTTTGTGTCCTATTGAAGTAGCCCCAAGCAGAGACTGACGACAATCACATTCATTTGAAGGGGTTGCCAAGCTTCCAAAAAACTACGAGTTTCCTGAAATCTCAGCAAACATTTTTTCATCCAATCTTGATGATACTGGCAGGTAATGATCAGTACACCAATCCCACTTGGCTCACCAAACTTCGTTCTTCTAGTTTAAACGTTCCTTTGTAGTAACCGTTTTCATGTTTAGGTTCACTCTGTTTTCTCCTATATGGATACATGTAGTTGGAACTCTAAGTCAAACACGGTTTCTGTTAGCTCTTTGAAACTTGGCACAATAATGTAGTTCCAAGTTCTATCGCTATGGTTTGTGTCCTATTGAAGTAGCCCCAAGCAGAGACTGACGAGAATCACTTTCATTTGAAAGGGGTTGCCAAGCTTCCAAAAAACTATGAGTTCCTGAAATCTCAGCAAACATTTTTTCACCCAATCTTGATGATAGTGGCAGGTAATGATAAGTACACCAATCCCACTTGGCTCACCAGATTTCGTTCTTCTAGGTTAAACCGTTCCTTTGCAGGAACCGTTTTCATGTTTAGGTTTCACTCTGTTTTCTCCTATATGGATACATGTAGTTGGAACTCTAAATCAAACACGGTTTGTGCTAGCTCTTTGAAGCTTGGCACAATAATGTAGTTCCAAGTTCTATCGATATGGTTTGTGTCCTATTGTAGTAGCCCCAAGCAGAGACTGACGAGAATCACATTCATTGGAAGGGGTTGCCAAGCTTCCAAAAAACTACGAGTTTCCTGAAATCTCAGCAAACATTTTTTTCAACCAATCTTGATGATACTTGCAGGTAATGATCAGTACACCAGTCCCACTTGGATCACCAAATTTTCGTTCATCTCGGTTAAACCGTTCCTTTGCAGTAACCGTTTTCATATTTAGGTTTCACTCTGTTTTCTCCTATATGGATACATGTAGTTGGAACTCTAAATCAAACACGGTTTGTGCTAGCTCTTTGAAACTTGGCACTATAATGTAGTTCCAAGTTCTATCGCTATGTTTTGTATCCTATTGTATTAGCACCAAGCAGAGACTGACGACAATCACATTCATTGGAAGGGGTTGCCAAGCTTCCAAAAAACTACGAGTTTCCTGAAATCTCAGCAAACATTTTTACACACAATCTTGATGATACTGGCAGGTAATGATCAGTACACCAATCCCACTTGGCTCACCAAACTTCGTTCTTCTAGTTTAAACCGTTCCTTTGCAGTAACCGTTTTCATGTTTAGGTTTCACTCTGTTTCTCCAATATGGATACATGTAGTTGGAACTCTAAATCAAACATGTTTGTGCTAGCTCTATGAAACTTGGCACCATAATGTAGTTCCAAGTTCTATCGCTATGGTTTGTGTCCTATGGAAGTAGCCCCAAGCAGAGACTGACGAGAATCACTTCCATTGAAAGGGGTTGCCAAGCTTCCAAAAAACTACGGGTTTCCTGAAATCTCAGCAAACATTTTTTCACCCAATCTTGATGATACTGGCAGGAAATGATCAGTACACCAATCCCACTTGGCTCACCAAATTTCATTATTCTAGGTTAAACCGTTCCTTTGCAGTAATCGTTTTCATGTTTAGGTTTCACTCTGTTTTCTCCTATATGGATACATGTAGTTGTAAGTCTAAATCAAACACGGTTTGTGCTAGCTCTTTGAATCTTGGCACAATAATGTAGTTCCAAGTTCAATCGATATGGATTGTGTCCTATTGTAGTAGCCCCAAGCAGAGACTGACGAGAATCACATTCATTGAAAGGGGTTGCCAAGCTTCCAAAAAACTACGAGTTTCCTGAAATCTCAGCAAACATTTGTTCACCCAATCTTGATGATACTTGCAGGTAATGATCAGTACACCAGTCCACTTGGCTCACAAATTTCGTTCTTCTAGGTTAAACCGTTGCTTTGCAGTAACCGTTTTCATGTGTAGGTTTCACTCTGTTTTCTCCTATATGGATACATGTAGTTGGAACTCTAAGTCAAACACGGTTTCTGTTAGCTCTTTGAAACTTGGCACAATAATGTAGTTCCAAGTTCTATCGCTATGGTTTGTGTCCTATTGAAGTAGCCCCAAGCAGAGACTTGACGAGAATCACTTTCATTGAAAGGGGTTGCCAAGCTTCCAGAAAAACTATGAGTTTCCTGAAATCTCAGCAAACATTTTTTCACCCAATATTGATGATACTGGCAGGTAATGATAAGTACACCAATCCCACTTTTGCTCACCAGATTTCGTTCTTCTAGGTTAAACCGTTCCTTTGCAGGAACCTTTTTCATGTTTAGGTTTCACTCTGTTTTCTCCTATATGGATACATGCAGTTGGAACTCTAAATCAAACACGGTTTTGTGCTAGCTCTTTGAAGCTTGGCACAATAATGTAGTTCCAAGTTCTATCGATATGGTTTGTGTCCTATTGTAGTAGCCCCAAGCAGAGACTGACGAGAATCACATTCATTGGAAGGGGTTGCCAAGCTTCCAAAAAACTACGAGTTTCCTGAAATCTCAGCAAACATTTTTTTCAACCAATCTTGATGATACTTGCAGGTAATGATCAGTACACCAGTCCCACTTGGATCACCAAATTTCGTTCATCTCGGTTAAACCGTTCCTTTGCAGTAACCGTTTTCATATTTAGGTTTCACTCTGTTTTCTCCTATATGGATACATGTAGTTGGAACTCTAAATCAAACACGGTTTGTGCTAGCTCTTTGAAACTTGGCACAATAATGTAGTTCCAAGTTCTATCGCTATGTTTTGTGTCCTATTGTATTAGCACCAAGCAGAGACTGACGACAATCACATTCATTGGAAGGGGTTGCCAAGCTTCCAAAAAACTACGAGTTTCCTGAATCTCAGCAAACATTTTTTCACCCAATCTTGATGATACTGGCAGGTAATGATCAGTACACCAATCCCACTTGGCTCACCAAACTTCGTTCTTCTAGTTTAAACCGTTCCTTTGCAGTAACCGTTTTCATGTTTAGGTTTCACTCTGTTTTCTCCAATATGGATACATGTAGTTGGAACTCTAAATCAAACATGGTTTGTGCTAGCTCTATGAAACTTGGCACCATAATGTAGTTCCAAGTTCTATCGCTATGGTTTGTGTCCTATGGAAGTAGCCCCAAGCAGAGACTGACGAGAATCACTTCCATTGAAAGGGGTTGCCAAGCTTCCAAAAAACTACGGGTTTCCTGAAATCTCAGCAAACATTTTTTCACCCAATCTTGTTGATACTGGCAGGAAATGATCAGTACACCAATCCCACTTGCTCAACAAATTTCATTATTCTAGGTTAAACCGTTCCTTTGTATTAACCGTTTTCATGTTTAGGTTTCACTCTGTTTTCTCCTATATGGATACATGTAGTTGTAAGTCTAATCAAACACGGTTTGTGCTAGCTCTTTGAATCTTGGCACAATAATGTAGTTCCAAGTTCAATCGATATGGTTTGTGTCCTATTGTAGTAGCCCCAAGCAGAGACTGACGAGAATCACATTCATTGAAAGGGGTTGCCAAGCTTCCCAAAAACTACGAGTTTCCTGAAATCTCAGCAAATATTTGTTCACCCAATCTTGATGATACTTGCAGGTAATGATCAGTACACCAGTCCCACTTGGCTCACCAAATTTCGTTCTTCTAGGTTAAACCGTTCCTTTGCAGTAACCGTTTTCATGTGTAGGTTTCACTCTGTTTTCTCCTATATGGATACATGTAGTTGGAACTCTAAGTCAAACACGGTTTCTGTTAGCTCTTTGAAACTTGGCACAATAATGTAGTTCCAAGTTCTATCGCTATGGTTTGTGTCCTATTGAAGTAGCCCCAAGCAGAGACTGACGAGAATCACTTTCATTGAAAGGGGTTGCCAAGCTTCCGAAAAACTATGAGTTTCCTGAAATCTCAGCAAACATTTTTTCACCCAATATTGATGATTACTGGCAGGTAATTGATAAGTACACCAATCCCACTTTGCTCACCAGATTTCGTTCTTCTAGGTTAAACCGTTCCTTTGCAGGAAACCGTTTTCATGTTTAGGTTTCACTCTGTTTTCTCCTATATGGATACATGTAGTTGGAACTCTAAATCAAACACGGTTTGTGCTAGCTCTTTGAAACTTGGCACAATAATGTAGTTCCAACTTCTGTCGCTATGGTTTGTGTCCTATTGAAGTAGCCCCAAGCAGAGACCGTCGAGAATCACTTTCATTGAAAGTGGTTTCCAAGCTTCCAAAAAACTACGAGTTTCCTGAAAATCTCAGCAACCATTTGTTCACCAAATATTGATGATACTGGCAGGAAATGATCAGTACACCAATCCCACTTGGCTCACCAAATTTCGTTCTTCTAGGTTAAACCGTTCTTTGCATTAACCGTTTTCATGTTTAGGTTGCACTCTTTTTCTCCTATATGGATACATGTAGTTGTAACTCTAAATCAAACACGGTTTGTGCTAGCTCTTTGAAACTTGGCACAATAATGTAGTTCCAAGTTCTATCGATATGGTTTGTGTCCTATTGAAGTAGCCCAAGCAGAGACTGACGAGAATCACATTCATAGGAAGGGTTGCCAAGCTTCCAAAAATCTATGAGTTTCCTGAAATCTCAGCAAACATTTTTTCAACCAATCTTGATGATACTTGCAGGTAATGATCAGTACACCAGTCCCACTTGGATCACCAAATATCGTTCTTCTAGGTTAAACCGTTCCTTTGCAGTAACCGTTTGCATGTTTAGGTTTCACTCTGTTTTCTCCTATATGGATACATGTAGTTGGAACTCTAACTCAAACCCGGTTTGTGCTAGCTCTTTGAAACTTGGCACAATAATGTAGTTCCAAGTTCTATCGATATGGTTTGTGTCCTATTGTAGTAGCCAAGCAGAGACTGACGAGAATCACATTCATTGGAAGGGGTTGACAGGCTTCCAAAGAACTACGAGTTCCCTGAAATCTCAGCAAACATTTTTTTCAACCAATCTTGATGATAGTGGCAGGTAATGATAAGTACACCAATCCCACTTGGCTCACCAGATTTCGTTCTTCTAGGTTAAACCGTTCCTTTGCAGGAACCGTTTCATGTTTAGGTTTCACTCTGTTTTCTCTATATGGATACATGTAGTTGGAACTCTAAATCAAACACGGTTTGTGCTAGCTCTTTGAAGCTTGGCACAATAATGTAGTTCCAAGTTCTATCGATATGGTTTGTGTCCTATTGTAGTAGCCCCAAGCAGAGACTGACGAGAATCACATTCATTGGAAGGGGTTGCCAAGCTTCCAAAAAACTACGAGTTTCCTGAAATCTCAGCAAACATTTTTTTCAACCAATCTTGATGATAATTGCAGGTAATGATCAGTACACCAGTCCCACTTGGATCACCAAATTTCGTTCATCTCGGTTAACCGTTCCTTTGCAGTAACCGTTTTCATATTTAGGTTTCACTCTGTTTTCTCCTATATGGATACATGTAGTTGGAACTCTAAATCAAACACGGTTTGTGCTAGCTCTTTGAAACTTGGCACAATAATGTAGTTCCAAGTTCTATCGCTATGTTTGTATCCTATTGTATTAGCACCAAGCAGAGACTGACGACAATCACATTCATTGCAAGGGGTTGCCAAGCTTCCAAAAAACTACGAGTTTCCTGAAATCTCAGCAAACATTTTTTCACCCAATCTTGATGATACTGGCAGGTAATGATCAGTACACCAATCCCACTTGGCTCACCAAACTTCGTTCTTCTAGTTTAAACCGTTCCTTTGCAGTAACCGTTTTCATGTTTAGGTTTCACTCTGTTTTCTCCAATATGGATACATGTAGTTGGAACTCTAAATCAAACATGGTTTGTGCTAGCTGTATGAAACTTGGCACCATAATGTAGTTCCAAGTTCTATCGCTATGGTTTGTGTCCTATGGAAGTAGCCCCAAGCAGAGACTGACGAGAATCACTTCCATTGAAAGGGGTTGCCAAGCTTCCAAAAATCTACGGGTTTCCTGAAATCTCAGCAAACATTTTTTCACCCAATCTTGATGATACTGGCAGGAAATGATCAGTACACCAATCCCACTTGGCTCACCAAATTTCATTATTCTAGGTTAAACCGTTCTTTGCAGTAACCGTTTTTCATGTTTAGGTTTCACTCTGTTTTCTCCTATATGGATACATGTAGTTGTAAGTCTAAATCAAACACGGTTTGTGCTAGCTCTTTGAATCTTGGCACAATAATGTAGTTCCAAGTTCAATCGATATGGATTGTGTCCTATTGTAGTAGCCCCAAGCAGAGACTGACGAGAATCACATTCATTGAAAGGGGTTGCCAAGCTTCCAAAAAACTACGAGTTTCTGAAATCTCAGCAAACATTTGTTCACCCAATCTTGATGATACTTGCAGGTAATGATCAGTACACCAGTCCCACTTGGCTCACCAAATTTCGTTCTTCTAGGTTAAACCGTTGCTTTGCAGTAACCGTTTTCATGTGTAGGTTTCACTCTGTTTTCTCCTATATGGATACATGTAGTTGGAACTCTAAGTAAAACACGGTTTCTGTTAGCTCTTTGAAACTTGGCACAATAATGTAGTTCCAAGTTCTATCGCTATGGTTTGTGTCCTATTGAAGTAGCCCCAAGCAGAGACTGACGAGAATCACTTTCATTGAAAGGGGTTGCCAAGCTTCCGAAAAACTATGAGTTTCCTGAAATCTCAGCAAACATTTTTTCACCCAATATTGATGATACTGGCAGGTAATGATAAGTACACCAATCCCACTTTGCTCACCAGATTTCGTTCTTCTAGGTTAAACCGTTCCTTTGCAGGAACCGTTTTCATGTTTAGGTTTCACTCTGTTTTCTCCTATATGGATACATGTAGTTGGAACTCTAAATCAAACACGGTTTGTGCTAGCTCTTTGAAGCTTGGCACAATAATGTAGTTCCAAGTTCTATCGATATGGTTGTGTCCTATTGTAGTAGCCCCAAGCAGAGACTGACGAGAATCACATTCATTGGGAAGGGGTTGCCAAGCTTCCAAAAAACTACGAGTTTCCTGAAATCTCAGCAAACATTTTTTTCAACCAATCTTGATGATACTTGCAGGTAATGATCAGTACACCAGTCCCACTTGGATCACCAAATTTCGTTCATCTCGGTTAAACCGTTCCTTTGCAGTAACCGTTTTCATATTTAGGTTTCACTCTGTTTTCTCCTATATGGATACATGTAGTTGGAACTCTAAATCAAACACGGTTTGTGCTAGCTCTTTGAAACTTGGCACAATAATGTAGTTCCAAGTTCTATCGCTATGTTTTGTGTCCTATTGTATTAGCACCAAGCAGAGACTGACGACAATCACATTCATTGGAAGGGGTTGCCAAGCTTCCAAAAAACTACGAGTTTCCTGAAATCTCAGCAAACATTTTTTCACCCAATCTTGATGATACTGGCAGGTAATGATCAGTACACCAATCCCACTTGGCTCACCAAACTTCGTTCTTCTAGTTTAAACCGTTCCTTTGCAGTAACCGTTTTCATGTTTAGGTTTCACTCTGTTTTCTCCAATATGGATACATGTAGTTGGAACTCTAAATCAAACATGGTTTGTGCTAGCTCTATGAAACTTGGCACCATAATGTAGTTCCAAGTTCTATCGCTATGGTTTGTGTCCTATGGAAGTAGCCCCAAGCAGAGACCGTCGAGAATCACTTTCATTGAAAGTGGTTTCCAAGCTTCCAAAAAACTACGAGTTTCCTGAAATCTCAGCAACCATTTGTTCACCAAATATTGATGATACTGGCAGGAAATGATCAGTACACCAATCCCACTTGGCTCACAAAATTTCGTTCTTCTAGGTTAAACCGTTCCTTTGCATTAACCGTTTTCATGTTTAGGTTGCACTCTTTTTCTCCTATATGGATACATGTAGTTGTAACTCTAAATCAACCACGGTTTGTGCTAGCTCTTTGAAACTTGGCACAATAATGTAGTTCCAAGTTCTATCGATATGGTTTGTGTCCTATTGAAGTAGCCCCAAGCAGAGACTGACGAGAATCACATTCATTGGAAGGGGTTGCCAAGCTTCCAAAAATCTATGAGTTTCCTGAAATCTCAGCAAACATTTTTTCAACCAATCTTGATGATACTTGCAGGTAATGATCAGTACACCAGTCCCACTTGGATCACCAAATATCGTTCTTCTAGGTTAAACCGTTCCTTTGCAGTAACCGTTTGCATGTTTAGGTTTCACTCTGTTTTCTCCTATATGGATACATGTAGTTGGAACTCTAAATCAAACACGGTTTGTGCTAGCTCTTTGAAACTTGGCACAATAATGTAGTTCCAAGTTCTATCGATATGGTTTGTGTCTATTGTAGTAGCCCCAAGCAGAGACTGACGAGAATCACATTCATTGGAAGGGGTTGACAGGCTTCCAAAGAACTACGAGTTTCCTGAAATCTCAGCAAACATTTTTTCAACCAATCTTGATGATACTTGCAGGTAATGATCAGTACACCAGTCCCACTTGGATCACCAAATTTCTTTCTTCTAGGTTAAACCGTTCCTTTGCAGTAACCGTTTTCATGTTTAGGTTTCACTCTGTTTTCTCTTATATGGATACATGTAGTTGGAACTCTAAATCAAACACGGTTTGTGCTAGCTCTTTGAAACTTGGCACAATAATGTAGTTCCAAGTTCTATCGCTATGGTTTGGGTCCTATTGAAGTAGCCCGAAGCAGAGACTGACGACAATCACATTCATTGGAATGGGTTGCCAAGCTTCCAAAAAACTACGAGTTTCCTGAAATCTCACAACATTTTTACACCCAATCTTGATGATACTGGCAGGTAATGATCAGTACACCAATCCCACTTGGCTCACCAAACTTCGTTCTTCTAGTTTAAACCGTTCCTTTGTAGTAACCGTTTTCATGTTTAGGTTTCACTCTGTTTTCTCCAATATGGATACATGTAGTTGGAACTCTAAATCAAACACGGTTTGTGCTAGCTCTTTGAAACTTGGCACAATAATGTAGTTCCAAGTTCTATCGCTATGGTTTTTGTCCTATGAAGTAGCCCCAAGCAGAGACTGACGAGAATCACTTTCATTGAAAGGGGTTGCCAAGCTTCCGAAAAACTACGAGTTTCCTGAAATCTCAGCAAACATTTGTTCACCCAATCTTGATGATACTTGCAGGTAATGATCAGTACACCAGTCCCACTTGGCTCACCAAATTTCTTTCTTCTAGGTTAAACCGTTCCTTTGCAGTAACCGTTTTCATGTTTAGGTTTCACTCTGTTTTCTCCTATATGGATACATGTAGTTGGAACTCTAAGTCAAACACGGTTTCTGTTAGCTCTTTGAAACTTGGCACAATAATGTAGTTCCAAGTTCTATCGCTATGGTTTGTGTCCTATTGAAGTAGGCCCAAGCAGAGACTGACGAGAATCACTTTCATTGGAAGGGGTTGCCAAGCTTCCGAAAAACTATGAGTTTCCTGAAATCTCAGCAAACATTTTTTCACCCAATCTTGATGATACTGGCAGGTAATGATAAGTACACCAATCCCACTTGGCTCACCAGATTTCGTTCTTCTAGGTTAAACCGTTCCTTTGCAGGAACCGTTTTCATGTTTAGGTTTCACTCTGTTTTCTCCTATATGGATACATGTAGTTGTAAGTCTAAATCAAACACGGTTTGTGCTAGCTCTTTGAATCTTGGCACAATAATGTAGTTCCAAGTTCAATCGATATGGTTTGTGTCCTATTGTAGTAGCCCCAAGCAGAGACTGACGAGAATCACATTCATTGAAAGGGGTTGCCAAGCTTCCAAAAAACTACGAGTTTCCTGAAATCTCAGCAAACATTTGTTCACCCAATCTTGATGATACTTGCAGGTAATGATCAGTACACCAGTCCCACTTGGCTCACCAATTTCGTTCTTCTAGGTTAAACCGTTCCTTTGCAGTAACCGTTTTCATGTGTAGGTTTCACTCTGTTTTCTCCTATATGGATACATGTAGTTGGAACTCTAAGTAAAACACGGTTTCTGTTAGCTCTTTGAAACTTGGCACAATAATGTAGTTCCAAGTTCTATCGCTATGGTTTGTGTCCTATTGAAGTAGCCCCAAGCAGAGACTGACGAGAATCACTTTCATTGAAAGGGGTTGCCAAGCTTCCGAAAAACTATGAGTTTCCTGAAATCTCAGCAAACATTTTTTCACCCAATATTGATGATACTGGCAGGTAATGATAAGTACACCAATCCCACTTTGCTCACCAGATTTCATTCTTCTAGGTTAAACCGTTCCTTTGCAGGAACCGTTTTCATGTTTAGGTTTCACTCTGTTTTCTCCTATATGGATAGATGTAGTTGGAACTCTAAATCAAACACGGTTTGTGCTAGCTCTTTGAAACTTGGCACAATAATGTAGTTCCAAGTTCTGTCGCTATGGTTTTGTGTCCTATTGAAGTAGCCCCAAGCAGAGACCGTCGAGAATCACTTTCATTGAAAGGGGTTTCCAAGCTTCCAAAAAACTACGAGTTTCCTGAAATCTCAGCAACCATTTGTTCACCAAATATTGATGATACTGGCAGGAAATGATCAGTACACCAATCCCACTTGGCTCACCAAATTTCGTTCTTCTTGGTTAAACAGTTCCTTTGCATTAACCGTTTTCATGTTTAGGTTGCACTCTTTTTCTCCTATATGGATACATGTAGTTGTAACTCTAAATCAAACACGGTTTGTGCTAGCTCTTTGAAATTTGGCACAATAATGTAGTTCAAAGTTCTATCGATATGGTTTGTGTCCTATTGAAGTAGCCCCAAGCAGAGACTGACGAGAATCACATTCATTGGAAGGGGTTGCCAAGCTTCCAAAAATCTATGAGTTTCCTGAAATCTCAGCAAACATTTTTTCAACCAATCTTGATGATACTTGCAGGTAATGATCAGTACACCAGTCCCACTTGGATCACCAAATATCGTTCTTCTAGGTTAAACCGTTCCTTTGCAGTAACCGTTTTCATGTTTAGGTTTCACTCTGTTTTCTCCTATATGGATACATGTAGTTGGAACTCTAAATCAAACACGGTTTGTGCTAGCTCTTTGAAACTTGGCACAATAATGTAGTTCCAAGTTCTATCGATATGGTTTGTGTCCTATTGTAGTAGCCCCAAGCAGAGACTGACGAGAATCACATTCATTGGAAGGGGTTGACAGGCTTCCAAAGAACTACGAGTTTCCTGAAATCTCAGCAAACATTTTTTCAACCAATCTTGATGATACTTGCAGGTAATGATCAGTACACCATTCCCACTTGGATCACCAAATTTCTTTCTTCTAGGTTAAACCGTTCCTTTGCAGTAACCGTTTTCATGTTTAGGTTTCACTCTGTTTTCTCTTATATGGATACATGTAGTTGTAACTCTAAATCAAACACGGTTTGTGCTAGCTCTTTGAAACTTGGCACAATAATGTAGTTCCAAGTTCTATCGCTATGGTTTGTGTCCTATTGAAGTAGCCCGAAGCAGAGACTGACGACAATCACATTCATTGGAAGGGGTTGCCAAGCTTCCAAAAAACTACGAGTTTCCTGAAATCTCAGCAAACATTTTTTCACCCAATCTTGATGATACTGGCAGGTAATGATCAGTACACCAATCCCACTTGGCTCACCAAACTTCGTTCTTCTAGTTTAAACCGTTCCTTTGTAGTAACCGTTTTCATGTTTAGGTTTCACTCTGTTTTCTCCAATATGGATACATGTAGTTGGAACTCTAAATCAAACACGTTTTGTGCTCGCTCTTTGAAACTTGGCACAATAATGTAGTTCCAAGTTCTATCGCTATGGTTTGTGTCCTATTGAAGTAGCCCCAAGCAGAGACTGACGAGAATCACTTTCATTGAAAGGGGTTGTCAAGCTTCCAAAAAACTACGAATTTCATGAAATCTTAGCAAACATTTTTCACCCAATCTACATGGTACTGTCAG